>NC_056731.1:1848633988-1848813988 GCF_019279795.1 Protopterus annectens
ATCAAAACAGAGTCCAGGGATGCCTTGTATGCCAACCTCTCTCAGAACAGTGTACAATAGTGAGTAAAGAGACAGGGCTTTGAGGTGATCAGAGTAGGACACTATGTTTACTCCTTGTACTCTTTTTGTAAGGAACCTGTGTGGGCATTCCAGTTGTTGCATGTGTCTGATCAGGTACATACCGAAGGGGGCATTATACTCTATGATCAGTTTGATGAGGGACAAGTACAGTTGTATGATGACCACTCTGGACCTAGATGCCTTGCTTGTAAGTTCAGCAACATAGAAGGATTTTCTTACTAACCTGGACACATGCTGGTCAAAGGCTAGGTTACTATCCTTGACTAGTGAATCGAGTTTAAGGGGTGTTTATTGATGATGTAGTTACCCAGGGTGGCCGACTTCTCAAAAGGTACTATAAAGCATTTCTTGGTATTGAGTTTTAAGCCATAGTTTTTGGCACCAAGCATTTGCCTATGTTAGACCCTACTGAAGGGTGTTCTTGTCTTTATGGGGATTCAATGACTGCCTCCAGTTTGCAATAATCTTTAAACATGGTTAGCCAAAAGCCTTTTACATTGGCTTTGATATCTGAGAAGTAGATGCCAAGGAGGAGTAAGCCTCACCAATTTTATCCTCCTTGGTCCTATCAATGAGCTAGCTAGCTATCTGGAGTGTTATAAAGGAGTTCATACCTAGTTCTGTACATTTGTTGATAATACCCAAGTGGGGTATTGTATCAAATGTTTTAACCAGAACTAGGTAGGCAGTATGCACCGTTTTCCCTTCATCCATTTCTTTAGTGACCTTTTCAAAGAAATCCACCAGATTCAGTAAGCATGACCTCCCACTGACTAAGCCAAACTAAGATTGATCAGGTGTCTGGAGGTCTCCTATGCCGTTGTTGATAATTTACATGATAATTCTTTCCATGACTTTGCAAATAAGACTAGTCAGACTAACGGTCTGCAGTGTCCAGAACCTGTTAAAGGTCATCCCTTATGAAGGGGGATGACCTTCTCAGACCTCCATTCACATCGCAAAAAGCTTGTTTTAACACTGTCATTAAATAATAACTCTAGGGGTCCTGATAATTCATATTTTAGACTGTTCAGGAGGCATCTTGGGATGTTACTGGGGTCCATTGAGGCTGTGATCTTTGCATTAGTCAGCGCAGCCAGACATACCCCCTAGTTATAGGTGGAGGGGTTATGTTTGAAGGTATTTTTTGGGGGAATGTTTGGGAGTGATAAGGGGATACAGCTGGAACTGAATTTGTCCACTAACAGGATTGATATATCACCTGGCTCAGCGAATTTAGCACCACTAACCACCAGTCTGGCATATTGCTGTGTGCTGCCCTAGAGGTTTCTGACATAGCGGAAGAAGGCTTTATGGTTATCTTTCACCTGGAAGGCTATCTTAACCTTTAAGTTGGCTTTGCTTGACCTAAATAGCCCTCTCATGTGCCTATTTAGTTTGAAGAGTGAGTTTTTATATTTATGGGAATTATCCTTCTGGATTTTTGCCATTTTTTCCTTTTGTTGCATATCCTGTTTAATGTGGGATGCCACCAGGTCAGCTTGCTTCTGGGGCAAGTCCTGGTTTTACTTCTGGCAGGTACAGCAGCCTTTATGTAACCTCTGACATGAATGTAGAGTTTCTGTGAGCAATTTTGAAGGGGACAGATTTATGGTCTGGCCTTACCAAGGAGAATGAAACACTGGGGCTGGAGCGGTGTATTCTCCCATATTTGTGAGCATAAGGTCCAGAATGTCAGCGTCTCTAGTGGGCATATTCACTTTCTGGTCAAGATTGTTTGTTTTTAGGAAGTCCAGGAATCTCTGTGCCTGTAGATTTGAGGCCATTTACGATTCACAGTCTACAGAGGGGTAATTAAAGTCTCCCATGAACAGGGCATTAGGTTGGATGGTAAGTATATCCAGTAGGTGTAAGAATGCAATGTGAGCTTCTTGGGACATGGTGGGTGAGCTATAGCTGGCTAGGACATGGTACAGGATTTTGTCTGTGGTGATCTGCACATGGAGTAACTCCAGTACATCATCCTGTCTGACCATCCAAGAGGTATGCTTGTTACTGATGTATACTGAAACACTCTCACTTTTAGCCCTTGTCTGTGCACCTACAGGTCTAAAAGTGTGGGAGGCACTGAAACCTTGCACTGTCAGGGTAGGTACTCTCTGTCACTTTAAAGCATGTCTCTGTAACTGCAAAGACGTCTACATTCTGAAGTGTGAGCAAAGCTTGCTGAGAGTATAGATGGAGAAGTAGATCTAAAAGCATTTGTATTTGTGTTGGCTGGATTGCTGGTCTGCTCTTAAATTGGATGAGGTAATGGTACAAGTCACTGCTGGGTTTATGGGTGGAATTATTGTGTACTTTATTATGTACTAAAGTGTAGATACATTTACATTTTTGCTTGGTTTTACTGTAGTTTTTGTTAGTAGGGATTGTGACTTGATGTACCTGTACTTGATCATGTCAGAGAGAGTAGAATGGTGTAGGTAAGGTGATCTTTTGTGGGAGATATGACTATTAGGGGTAATATTTATTGGAAAGGGAGAGATATGACAGGTAGTGAGGTAGTTTAATGCACTGAGTACACAAAACAAGTACTGTCAACAGTGGGAGATTAATGGGATGGATGAAAGAGGGTGTAATGCTAAAGATGTGCTGAGTTATTGTCAAGGACAGGGCTCAGAAGGATTGGATAAAGTATAAAGCAGTATGGGAGAGAGAAAGGGTGGTTTGAATGATACTACATATTAGACAGAAGTTGGGAATAAGTGAATAGAAAGAAGAGTGATTCTATGACAGTAACAGAAATGTATACAGATCTATCTATCTACAGATGTAGATACAGATGTATACAGGTGGAAGGTTGGCATAATGGTTAAGGTGCTTTCCTTAGAAACACAAGGTGCAGGGTTTGATTCTGACATGGGATAATTAGCTAGGCTTAAAATGGCCCATAAGGGCAGTTAGTCTAGTACTAACCTATGAACCTATTGGGTGTCACATGTGATAGGTGGAGATAAGAGGTCCATTACTTCAGAAAGCAATTGGTTTATAGCTATTAGCATGGAAACACAAAGTCAGGCAGGCTTTCTTTCAATTACTGAAAGCAGAGACATAGGAGATAGGGGAAGATGTAATTGGTTTAGATAGTGTTACTAATGGGTTCTTGAATGAACGATGATAAAGTAGGTCATTAGTCAGTACAGTGTAAGGACTACTCCCTCTGGGGACTGTCATAGCCGTTGTCCAGTACAGAGAATTAATTATCTGACCACTCTATATTAATGCACATCTAGGCTATTCATGTTAAACTTGCCTACACTGCGTATAAAAATAATCCCAGTGGGCCACTGCTCCCAGTTACAGCTTTTGCATAGGGCCAGTTCTCAGTGCACTGATGTGCGGCAGATTTCCTGCAGTCTGAGTGAGGACAAAATCTAATGTCCACAAGCTGTTCCACAATAGCAAATAGCCCAGTGGGCTGCTGCTCACAGTTGCAGCTTTTGTATGCGGCCAGTTCTCAGTGGGGTGACGTGTGGCACAGCTCCTGCTGTTTGAATGATAGATAACACAGTCTGATGTCAACAACATCTGGTCTGTGGAAGAATGGAGTGGATTTGGAGACCTAATAAGAATACTGCAATTAATTTATTAGAAATCGATAAGCTATGGTATTAAAATAGAGAAATAAACAAAAAGAAATAAAAGTTATAGTATACTTATAACTGTACATTATATGGTGTACAGAGCTGAAGCACTAAAAAAGCAGTATAGATTTTGTTTCCTCTCACTGCCTGACAATCATCAAACCCTATCTTTGTTAACTGGTCTATATGTTCCCTATCATCAGGGTGACAGTTGATTGAGAGGGGCCATCAATGAGTCAGCCATCGGGGTACTTTTGAGTTTTTCTGTTTTAACACTAATGGCCACATAGGGTCGCTGTCTTGTAAGGGATTAGCGTGCAATGGGCATCTGTGATGCATGCCATAATGTGATCAGTTGTCCATTCCACCTAGCAGATAACCACTTACACGTGATCTTTAATCTTTGCTGGAGTTCCTACCACAGAGAGAGTGCTCATGTGCATGCACTCCTTCTCCCTCCAAAGACAGCAAGCAGGCTTAAGCCTCTACATTCTTCTCCTTCCCGTGTCAGCTCCAACAAAAACATGACCTGTTAACTGAATTCAGGTTGCCACAGTTTTAGTCAAGGATCCTCTCTATACCAACAAAGCTGGATGAAAAAATGTATTAAAGTTAAGTGTTTAACTCTCTGCTGATGAAATCAGCACCATTTCCATATATTCAAAATATCCCTCAGCAAAAAAATAAAAAAGAAATTAGTTTTCAGTCATCTGTGTCCTGTCTAATGTCAAAATTTCCCATAATCACCTTTGCAAAAGGCTCAAAAAAGACTACAGGGAGTAACGGTAACATGGAGAAGATTTATGTTATGCTCCTGGATAACTTGAAGCTCCTGGGACCCTGCTAGACACTTTCAGTTGTCTTCTTGTACTTTCCGAAAATCTATTACCACAGACAAAAAATTCTCTGGAAAATAAAATGTTCTAGTAATCTCAGCCATACTGTTTCCAATCCCACTGAATACTTTCTTGGTGTCCTGTCTAATCACAAGCAGCTGAAGCCACCCATTTTACTATTTTATTTTGGGGGTTCCCATAAGAGTTAAGGTGTTTACCTCAAAGACACGATGTACAGGGTTTGATTTTCACCTTTGAAAGGGAAATTTGCTAGGCTTAAAATGGCCTGCAAATGCAGCTAGCCTAGTATTTAACTATGAACATTTACCTAAGGATTTCCTGATATTATCTTTACTCTCCTTCTTACAAAACCACAGTGGTATAAGCACATGGCAGCCAGAGAATTCTAGACATTCCTTTTGACTATAATAGCTACAAAAATGTATAATTTGCATTTAGGACTAAGACAGATCTATATTCTGATCTGTCCTTTGGGTTGTTTCCTAGTTTCAGTATAACAGATATATGTGCCTCTTTCTAAGGAAAAAGAAAGGTCAAACCCCTTACCACAGGAAAGTTCATAAACAGAAAAAGGTTCTTTCCCAGCTTCAGTACATCATATATGTGCTTCTTTCCAAGGAAAAGGAAAGGTTCAGCCCCTTACCAAACACAAGTTCATAGACAGCAGAAGGTACCCAAGGAACATACCTGAATTTCTCTCAACAAACTCATACATGACCTTATCTGCGTCTGAGATCATAATTATTTATTAACTGTCACTGTCAAATACTATAAAAAACAATGTGTTAAAACAGAACCTCCTGCATAGATTAATGTCCTAAAGGATGATTTTCCCTGTATGGACTGACAATTCTGTTAAACCTGCTGTTTTGCAATGCATTATCAAATAAACAAATACATAAATGGTCCAAGACTCTGACTTAAAAGTGGTGCTACTACATTTCTAATGCACATTTTTTGGATTAACAGTTGTACATCACCCACAGACTGAGTTATGCTATGCAGTATGAAAGAGCAGTTTCAATGTCCTAAATACGAACGACATACATTAACGCTGGAACTTTGAGATGTAAACTGTATCCTCCAGTTATACAGTGACATGGCAAGGCCTCATTCAGACTGTGTTATCTTCTGAGAGACCGAATGAAACAGGCACATTAAGCATATTGAGAGTAATCAAAGATGGATCCTCACAAAGGTAATGGAAATGGGAGACATGGTCTATGCAGAAAAAGTCATTGAGGTGGCAGTGCACACAGTGGAAAATAAAACAAAAATAGAAGTTATCTGAAGAAACACATCAGGATACAAGCTGTGGCACAAAATGCTGTGAAATTCAGAGACACAAAAAGCAATGAAGAGAAAAGATTCTGGACTGACAAATCTTCCTTCCTAGAAGGGTGTTGGGGCTCATTCAGTGTCTGAAAGGTGGTGGAGTACAAATCTGCTAAATGGTTTAAAAAGGTCCGAAACATATGAAAAAGGGCTAAGAAAGGCAGCTGCTTATGTCTACCTTAGATAAACACAGTGTAACATTCAAAAGCACAGTGGTGCAGCTTTAGATTCTGAGGTTCATTTCTTCCTTTTGGATACTCTGTAAGTCAAGTTTACCAGCTCCCTCTGTGGTTGTGAGATTATTCCTGTCTCTTTCTAAAGATATTTTCCTGTGCTGAGTGGCTGTTCTAATAAACTGTCTGTATTGTGGACAGTGTTTCCCTTGTAATGTAGCATTTTCTGTGACAAATTCACAATAGTGTTCTGTACAGTATGCAGATAGTGAATGAAGTGCAAGTCTTCAAGATGAATGCATTTGTACTTCATTAACTTAGCATTAAATTATGCCACCAGTGAGCCCTGAGATTAACTAATTAGTATCATTTAAAAAGAAAAGCATTATTAAAGACTCAAAATTGCTGGCAGTGCTTGCTGCACTGAGAGTTGTAAAGAAATGGAGGCCACAAAAGACAAGGGGATTAGAAAAGAAGATGGATGAACAAATTAATCTTCTAAGTTGAAAAATGATAAGCAGGAATAAATGAAAATAGCTGCCATCCATTAGCAGAAAGGAAAGTCATGTCATGGCAGGAATGGTTCATAGGTTCATAGGTTGGTACTAGGCTATCGGGCCTAGGGCCTATACAATCCTAGCCATAACAATTCCCTGGATATTTCTTCCCACAATATTTACTTCTCTGGACCCCTGTCTAGCAGGGCGACTGACATGATCCCCGGGGTGAATTTCTTATCTCCCATCCAATCATCAAGGTTCCTTTTGAAGAGGGCCAAGGAGGCGCTCTGCTTGACATGTATGGGCAGTCTATTCCAGAGTATGGGGAGTCTCTGGGTCAGGAACCTATCCCTCCAGCATGTTTTGTTCATTGTGATGACAAGGTTTAGATCCCTGGAGCGTGTGGCTCTGAGGGATTAGGATTTCTTTAAGTGGAGCATGTCCAACAGCTCAGGGTTTGACATGGCCTTGTATGTTAAGCAGAGATCGCCTCTGAGTAGACAATATGCCACAGAGTATAGCTGGAGTTTTTTTAGACGGTCAGCATATGGCATCTGCTTTAGGCCTGTGATTTTTTTTAGTGAGGTATTTCTGTGGCCTTTCCAGCTGTTGCAGATGTCTTGTGAGGTACATACCAAATGGGGCATTATACTCTGTAATGGGTCTAATGAGGGATGAGTACAGTTGGACAATGACCTCCTTTTTCCTGGATGAAAAGCCCTCAGTGATGAGGTGTGCCACATAGAAGGATTTCCTGACTGTTGTGGCAATGTGGTTATCGAAAGTGAGACCACTGTCCACCTGTGTCCCCAAGTCTCTCATCACACTTTCGATGTTTAGTGTACTACCACCTATGTGGTAATTCATGGGTACATGTTTTTTTCCAAAGGAGATAACTATACATTTCTTGGCATTAAGCTTGAGCCCATGGCTCTGGCACCAGGCATCTGTTCCTGTAAGGCCCTTTTGTAGAATAACCACATCATTTGGGGATTCAATAATGGCTCCCATTTTGCAGTCATCTGTGAACTTTGTTAGCCAGAGTCCCTTGGTGTTGGCCTGTACTTCAGAGAAGTAGATGCCAAACAAGAGTGGTCCCAGGACTGAACCCTGAGGTACTCCACTTGTCACTTGTCTGGAGCTAGATTCGGAGTCGGCTACTTTTACAGTCTGGGTTCTGTCAGTAAGCCAGTTGGCAACCCATCAAGTGACGTAGGGATATATGCCCAGCCCTCCATGGAGGACTCAAATTTGTAAAATGTATATATGAAAAGTAAATGTTCATTATATTCTTTAGCAAAACAAAAGGAATACAGTAATAGATGTGCAACATGACATCACATTAAATACAGAAAAAAGAGATGGCAGCAGAGCTGTACCAGCTGCATATGAGGTCCACTGTTTGATCAGTGACATTATATGCTGATCACATAAGAAAATGTCATAAATCTAAACTCAGTAACACTGTACACTGGCCAAAACACTGGTGAAAATAAAATATTAGCATCATCAAATGAGAATCCATAAGAAATATTACTCTCTTAATTAAGGTTATGCTAAACCAAAGAAAATGTCAGAAAGACAGAAAGGTGTTCCGTCTGGACTGTACATCACCAGCGATTTCTTATGTGGAACACTTTGAATAGTTAATTTAAAACCTAAGTAAAACAAAAAGCAGGTTGGCAAGATGACAGAAAAGCAAATTACTAAACCATTCTAGGAACAAGGTAGTGATCAGCTTACAGCAACAAATATATATATTGGCATATTTCAGAAAAGTAGCACATGAATGGAACTTTGCTTCTTTTCTGGGAAAAAATGGGTCACATTTGTAAGAATAAGGTGTTAATGTAGCAGAAGAGATATACAAAGGCTACAACTATCTCTCTCTCTCTTTAAAGATGCAATGTTCAGAAAACGGAGCGCCATAAGAAGAAATGCACCTTGGTCACTGTATTGCACTTTAACTGGTGCAGCTAAACTAAAACAACGTGGCTACATATTGCTCTGCAAAGCAGTAGCAGGAATTTAGAAGGAAGGTGAATGCAAAATACTGTATGGAACATGGGCCATCTGGTACAACAAGGCAAATCAGATCAGCATTTTATTTCTGGTATGTGTGTCGATGCTGTCCATATTTAAGTAATACATGCATACCTACAAATAGCCTGAAATTAGACTGCTCACTTCTGTGTACCATTTGAGACTCATTCAGCAACAACAGAATAGTCACAGACTTTTAAACACAACTCCTAGCTGCAGGTGATGGCAACCACATGGTGATTACTAAGAAAGAAGGCCACAAAAACTCAAAAGACAATGGTTTCAAAAATATGTTAACCATCTAGTAAAAAAATTCTTATGGACACATGATCTTTTAATAGCATCCACAATTTCATTCAGTGCATGTCCTGCACACACTGGCTTTTCCTAGTCTGTAAAACATCTATCCCATCACCTTAAAACCCTGTACGAGGCCTTGATACAATAACTTTTACAGGATGATCTTTTTTCCTACCATTGACAGTTAAAGTAGCTGTTGAACGTTTGTGTCCTGTGTCACATGAGTAATCACCAGCATCCTCCATTTCAAGGCTGTGAACCAGAAGCTCTGAAACAGGACCTCTTTGCTTTATCTCATACTTGTGACTGGACTGCAGCACTTTGTCTCCTTTCCTCCATTCCACTGAAGCACCAGGTTTGGTCAGTTCACAGCGCAGCTTGACAGTGCACCCTTCTTTGGCTTCCACATTCTTAAGTTCTTGTCTGAAAAGTATCGGCAAGTCTAGAACGTACAATTACATGGTAGTTTGATAAGATGCTATCTAATGGTGGCAAGAAACAATTCTACTATTAAATATGATTTCTATGTTGTACCAGCTTGTTTTATTGGCATAACATATACAAGGAATTAAAGAGAAAGCATACCATTAATATGAGATTAGATCTTCCAGAGCATCTCAATTTTCAGGTCTCACATGAAGAGCATCAATTCATAAGTGATACTCTGGCAGCACATTTTCTAACAGTTCATACTGAGGAGCAATGTCTATAACAGCATACTAAACTATTAATGATGACATGGCTACTGTGAAACTAGGAAAGCGGTTTCTACCTTTTCTCAGATGTCTCCTACTAAAGGCTATAAGAAAAGAGGCTTCAATGAGAAGGACACTAGTAGGGTTAAAATACTTGGAAAATAAAAGGAACAAATAGGAAGCCTCAGGTAATAATCCTTCTGCAGCTGGTGAGGCAGAAGTAACACATCTTTTATGATGCTCTAGAAAATCTACTGTTATATTAGATATTCTAATGATTCCCTGTCTTTTTAAGTTGTCTTTCTAATGAAATATTACACAATTACACACTACATATACACATTACAGAAGATGATCGCAGAGCAATCAATAACTCAAGAAAACATCATCAAAACAGGGAAGCCTATCCATCCATGCACATGATCTTGAAACAGCAGCAAGATATTCAGAAGGCACAAACAGCAAAAAAATATTCTGGAAAGCACGTCTTGCAAGACAGCCCTGATAAAGAACACTGCAGTTTCAGAAGTACAGTCCTAGCTCCAAATATTGGAAAAAGTATTCTTCCTAGACCAAGTGGCTGCAACACAACTCTCTTATAATAAAACATATCCCCTTTAAAGAAAGGCCAGCATGGGAGAACACTGGACCTCACCAGTCTTTTTGCTTAGTTGTCAGAACTTTACCACAGAAGTATAGTTTGAAAACTACCACCAAAGCATTATAACAGTTTCTAAAGAATGCCTGAAAGGCAGGACTGATGCCCTTCCTTAACCTACTCACCATTCACCATCTTAAAAAAAAATTGGGTAGGAGGAGATAAGGGGACTATAGCCTCCCTTACAAACATTACTAACAAAATAGTATACCTACTGATCTGTGTATCAATTTATCTGTCTATGTATTGTCTGTCTCTATTTATCTATTTATGTGTTCAGCTATTGATCTGTCTGTCTGCCCCCTATCTGGCTGTCTACCTGCCAAATCTGTCCATCTATTTGTTTATTTAACTGTCAATCTATCTAGATAAGTAAAAACCTGAGCTAATATAAAATAAAGTCAGATGTGTAATATGGTTATTGAGCAATACAAAACTCTGTCTACCTGCATAACCATGTTACTCAGAATTCGAGACCCATACTTATTAAAGGTCCAGTGTTATCCATAATAAAAGAAAGCAGCAAGTTTAATACTTCAAAAATGGATTAGTCTGAAATAACGTTGCTAGGAATGAGAAATATTGGTAGTTTGGAAGGTCTTCGGTGCAAAGCTATCTGACACTTTTTCAAACTGCAAACCATTCAAATGTGAAAGGTTGTTAATGTAAACTGTAGGCACACTGAATGCAAACAGTGTGATGCCTGTAAATGTGAATATGCAAAAAGGAACTGGAGGGAAGAGGAGGCGACAAGGAGAGGGCAGTGGTCAAGGATCTGAGAAATTAAGGAAGGGAGACATGAGTGACCTGTGGTAAAAGAATGAAAAAGTGAAATGAGGAAGGTGTGGTGGGGTACAATACATGCATATGTGTAACATGAATGTGTACACAGTTTGCATGTTTGTGTGAACAGTTTCCCTGGATATGCAAATATCTGCACCCAGAGGAGTAGCCAGCACAGCTCTCCACCTGTTGCCTCCACAAGTAGGGGTAAAGAAAATACTAAAAGGTTACCAAATTAGAAACACATTTACAATGCTGGTACTAGTAACTTGCGAATTAGATAAGAAAAAGGAATGGGACATATTATTTTCAAACATAACAGAAGTCTGTAACTGTAATGAGTGACATTAATTATTTTGAATTTGTTAACCGGGTAGAACACTGATCCCACTGGACACATTTCAGTCTCAGCCCAGGGAAAACACAAAAGTTACTTGACATTATGAATAGAGTAAATGACAAAATGCAATATAGACATATATCATATACAAAGTGAATATCAAAGTTGGCATGAGGGATAAAGGCAACAGATAAATAATATTATATATAGATTCAGCTGAAAAAAACATAACATATACATGCATTATACACAGAGTGGAAATCGGGGATGGTTATATGACAAGAGAAACAGCAGTTGCATTTTACTGACTTAATTCTTAATTATATTCTTAATTCTAAGTCTCACTCAATTTTACTTACTGGCTAGACATTATTTGCCAAAATAATGTCCAGTGCCAGGATGGATTTGACAAAGGATAGAGACCCAATTAGAAATGTCTCTAAACATATGAACAATTTTGAGGTTTTGCAGCCAGGCACGGGTAGGATATACTGCATACATAAGCAAAGTTCTCAACCTCCCAATAAACTGTGGCACTACTCTTTAAAACATGGACATATGGGCATAATGTTGAACACATTATGAAAAATCCAGCTAGGAAGCTCACAGCATGGTTAAACAGTGTTACTTTGCACATCCAAAATGTACTTTGGATGTATAAGTGTGATACAATATTATCTACCAGGAATATCTGTTAAACAGTTTGGAAGACCAGATGCAAGAAAGACCAACAAGTGTGGAACAGTGTAGAATGTGGCATGTTTAGGACTCAAAATGAGGAATGTTTCTCTTAATGAGCCACAGTGGAGAGGTATGTACACAATCACTGCACAATGCAAACACTGACAAGGGCAAAACTAGGAATGACTACTGTGACAAAGGGAGATACTGCCAGCCCAGCTATCTGGAATTGTGTAAATAATTATATGGCATTTGTGAATATCAACATTGCCTGTGTTACAAATGTATCAGAATTGCAAGGCATGTATATATCAAACTAGGTTTGTACAGACGTGTATTGTAAAGATATTTTATAAAATGCTTGTGCTTAAAATGTAACCACAACATACCCTGCTAGAAGAGAACAGATGTGGAAACTGGAGTACAGGAGGTTAACTTCAGAAAAATAACTGAAATTAAGTTACTTTATGGCCAGGCCATAAAAAGACGTTATCTTTCAGTTTAGGTGCGGCAACAGACACAACGTCTATCTATACTAGGGAGCTTTATGTATTGTATTTACATGTGGAGGAATGTAAAGTGTTTTATGACTTCCACCATCTGCCAAAAGATCTGAGGAAAAGGCCTTGTCCATGTATATTCATAGGTAGATGCTAAATGCTACCAGCTGCCATCAATATTTTGGGGCCTTGGAACTAGGAGTCAGATGACAAGCAATTATGTCATTCTGTAAGTTATCCTAGCAGTAATATTTGAGGTATTAATTTAAGAAGTGTCTTAGAGAGACCACTTTCTGTATTCTATCTTGGACATGACAAGATCCATTCACCACACCTCTGCCTTGCTCTTAAGTAAATTAACTAGGGTATAGTAATTCACTTAGATATAGTCTGGAATGGAATATAGCAAAGGTTAATTTAGATGTTTTTCTTTATTTACTTTAGACTGTCCTGCAATGTTGTTTTAAATATTTCCTGTGATTTTTTTAACTCATTTCACTGTAATTATATACCGAGTACTTTCCTGTTCTTTTATTATTTATTATTAAATATATTTAAACCTTTCATTGTGGTTGTTCTTTGTAGAGCTGTTTAAGTTCTGATAGTACTTGCATATTTATTTGGTGACATTGTACACCACTCCTAGCAGCCTTGCTCTTGGTAAAGCTATCAATTTTATTAAAAGTAACATTACACAATACCCTTTATTAAGGGCCTTAAAGTAGCTGAGAAGGAGAGACTGGTGGCAGTGGAAACTACCTTATAGTCTGGGTAGAAGGGGGCATAGCTAGTAAACCTGTGCTAGCCTTTCCCAGATGTGTGTATGTAAAATCACACCTCAAAGGGTGTGTGTGTCAGCTACTTGGGCAGGGACATGAAGCAATGGTTGGAGAGAGAGGGTGCTGGAGGTCTGGGCTTGGTCACTCAGCTGAGATTTCAACTCTATAACTGTGCCAGTAAGGAGTCTTACTGGGGATCTGGAGAAAGAGGAAGAAACCAGCCTGGACTGACTGTGGTCTCTGCATGCTCTTAAGGGAAATTGCACTTGATACAGAGAGCTGCATCTGGAAATAGTGTGTGTGTGTGTGTGTGTGTGTGTGTGTGTGTGTGTGTGTGTGTGTGTGTGTGTGTGTGTGTGTGTGTGTGTGTGTACTTTGTCATCCTCCCAATGTATTTCCCCCACTGTTGCCAGTGGTGAGGATTGAGGCTCCTTGATACTGGTCCAGTGGCAACTACACACATATAGATAAGGATAATGCATAGGTATATCAGGTAGGCATACAACTGAGGCAGTAGTAATGTTGTATGATGCTACATAATCTGAGGGTACACTGTCTAGCAATTAATATACTGCTGTGGAATGTGACACATTACCCACAGTATGTCACACAAACACAAAATGCAGGAGGGACACAGAAGGGTTCAGTGGGAGCAGCAAGGATGTCCCCAAGTATGTGCTGCACGTAAGTGTACAACTAGCTGAGGTCACATTGCATAGCAGTGGTCTGCAATGGCAGACTGAACATGAGTAGGGCCAACAATGGATGAGAAGTGTACACTTTCAAAATGTGACAGGTATGTGGTGGTAGGCAATGTCATTTGCAGTACCTTTGCTGTCAGTGTGTGTGATGTGCATGCACTCTGAGTGTGGAGTATGTTAATATGTAGCAATTTGTGGGGGGGGGGATGCTGCACTCTCCCATGTCATTTTGTGAGTCCTTGTCTTGCAGATACTACAGCTTCTTTTGAGGTTGTAAGAGATATATGAAGTTTTGCTACAGCTCAAAGCCCAACTGAATATTATGTCTGTTGTCTTTTCAGGTTAGCAATGACAGACTCCCTCCCTCCAGAGCAGCTGAGATGCAGAACTGTGAACTGACAGCTTGCTCTTGGATGTACACAGAAAATAAAATCATTAACTCCATGTGTACTAACACTAACAAAGAATGGCTTTCAAAGCATATCAACACATAATCTAAATTCAGGCACAGGAGCATGCACTTAAAAGAATAAACACTGCCTCCTATAATGTGCATAGAGGAAGGACATCTTGGCCTGTGAGTTCATCATTTCTGCAATTTACTGCTCCTAAGAACTCAGAGACAGAATACATTAAAATGTTTTGCTACTGTTAGTTCAGGAATGCATTAGCTGTATTAGCTGCATTTTTGTATGCCTTCTGTTTGTGTGAAATCCTTTTACATTTCTTTTTTCAACAGTTTGCGGTTTATTTAATTTTACAAAGTGCATTTCAATTCTGATTACTTCAAGAAAACAATTTTATAACTCACTTTCAAAACCTTACAACCAGTGGTTTATTTATTATCTCTAAATGCTGACTTCTACCTTCAAAGAATGGCTGTTCAACCTACTACTATCAAACAAGTATATTAAGGATGGCTTACTTTGAAGTGAATAGTAATTGGGTTCTTGGTGTCTTAGAGCAGTCTAGCTGGTGGCAGCATTGATGAAAAGATGGCAAAAGGGGCACCTACACTGGAAAGGTATCATTAGCCCTACCTCAGAAAAGCAGTGTGTGTGTGTGTGTGTGTGTGTGTGTGTGTGTGTGTGTGCGCGCTTCTGGTCAAAATTATCTTGGACTAATTAAAATGCTGGGTTGACAGCAAGGTGGATGAAATCCTGGGAAGCTAGTAATTCAAATCTGCTCTCTAGTTGTTGCATGGTGTGACAGGTGGGCAAATGTTGGTCATAAACCAAGGCAGCAAGGTGCATTTACCATGTGCTTGTAAGGCCACTGGCCCATTTCATATAAACAATTTAAAACAGCAATGGGGGTGCAGAGTTAACATGTCAGTAAATCCCATATTAATTGGCACAACTGGTGTGGATTTATAGGCTATACCATGACATAATAATTGGTTTGCAGGGGAGTGGAAAAAGAAGAGCCTTAGGTTGGAACACTCTTAAGAGACTGAAGAGCTACATGTGCATAACAGCTGGATATCAAAACATGTAGATAGTTTGCTCGGTCCTACCTTACAAGACATGCCAAATAGGGTCGTGGATGTTAAATATCCATCAAGATTACACAGGAGGAATACAGACATGGATAAAATGAACTCCTGATAAATGGAGATGGAATGATGAAAGGAATTCAGTACATCATCCCAAGAATAAAGCAAGGGCAGATAACAGTAATGTGTATAAGGCTTGTGTGTTAAGGAACATAAATAAAGCCATTAAGAAACTATCACGAAACCTAAAGTCAAGGTATAACAAACTGTTTGTGGTTGCAGGAAACAGCAATGTTAAATAATATCATCAAGGGATATCTAAGTAAGGCTCAAGAAATAATGCATTCTTGTGAACACAGAAGTACATGTTACTTTTACAGATACTCTGTCATTGGCAAGACATTCAAAGGAAGACATCAAAAGGGGAATGCACTAAACAGCAAACTAAAAAGTCTGGCATTTATGAATAGGATTAACAATATTTCCCCTTGTATAAGCACTATTGCAAGGGCTTTTACATTTGTCAGAAACAGGTTTCACCAAGGCCATGTAGGAAATAAGATCCCAGGTTCAAAGAAGAATGAACTGAACAGTGAAGTAAGAAGTTTGGCAGTTTTGAATAGGATTAACCATAGTTTTTCTTTACGGTAAACTCTACTGCAAGGGCTTCACTATTTGCTAGAGATAGATTTTACCACAGCCATCTGAGAAATAAGTTCCCAGGTTCAAAGAAAAATGCAATAAACAGTGAAGTAAGAAGGGTGTCTTTTATAAATGGGATTAACCATATTTTCCTTTAAGAAAATATTATTGCAAGGTCCTCTCTATTTATTACAGATCGATGCCTAGATTTCATCATAACCATGTAGGCATTAATGTCCCAGATTCAAAATTAAAAAAAAAAAAATCTTCAACAATTCTACAATTAGTTTCTAAACTACCATAATGCAGACAGGGCCATCTATTAAGTTTCTATTAACTACACAATGAGTCTGAATAAAAAAATGCTGGCTTCAGAAAAATGTCTATAGACGACGCAGATGTAGGAAGTTTTACAGTGACATGCATTAGTAGGAGGAATCAACCACTAAATAAATGATGATAATAATAATAAAGAGGTTATGTAGGGCATCATAACTACAGATGAAAGAATCATGGAAGAGGTCTATATTTATGTGACGCAAAGGTTAACATCAACACAGATTTTGAATACTCACATGAGAAATTATGGCTAATTCTGTCTACTCATCTCACTATTACAACTGTTGCTTTACACAGGTGCTCAAGTTTGAATTTGAAAGATCAAGTGGCTTTTGCACAGGACCTGTTGGGTACTATTAATGGAAGCTGTACTACAAAAGTGGATAATTTAAACATGCCATTAGAAAGATGATACAGTTTTAGTTTTCCAAAACTTAGTTACCAAAAGGTTTTTTTCATTCTTGACACAAACTGGTTACTTGCAACATGCTGAAGTAAGACTGGGCAGAATAGTATATGTTACTTCTAGGCCCACCCGCATGGTTAATGAATATATCCTCTTCTGAGACACTTCGTACCTTGGACCATGTATGTATTAACAGATCGATAACTTTAAGCCCCTATAAAGTGAAGGCAAAGGCAAATCAATCTATGCTATTTATAAGACCAGTTATAAACTGAATTCTGATGTCACAGAAGGGCGATGGGAATAGGAAGTATATGAAACTACTATTAAATAATTTTGGGATATGTTAAATTCAAAACCTGGTAAGATAGTTCTAAAGTCTGTACCTTTAGTGCAGTCAGTAAAGCATCCACAGAAATCAAATGTCCTTTGATGGAACCCTAAGTGTAAAATACTTTCAATAAAAGGAAACATTTTTGGAAATTGGACAGAAAGTTTCCTCTAGACTATAACATCCAACTCTATAAGAAGATCTCCTAGGAGTATAAAAGGGAAATCAGAAAGATTAAGAGATAATATGAAACATGTACACATACTGCTAAGAAATCTTTCTGCAAGCATGTCAGGAGCAATAACTCTTTACTGTTCTGAGATTACATTCATAAAAAACTAATAATAACAGCAACATAACTAATTATGTTGACCACACTGTTGAATTTTTTGCAAACCACTTTGCAAATCAGGGACGAACAACAAAATGGCATTTTTCCAGAAGATCTAAGCAATTCAGACTGCCTGGCTGTTTGCAATAGAACTTATAAATTAATCTGTGAATCTGATTTTGTCATGATTTGTTAAATGTATTCTTTCTTAAACAAACAACTGCAAATCTATCACCAATTTTAACAAATGCATTTCAAAAGCAATACCCGGACAAAGGCAACCATCAAACCTCTGTTTAAGGGATGTCCTGTTACTGAGACATCGTGCTAAATACCACTAAGCTTTGAATGTACTCTAGGCACAGTTTTTGAAAGAGTCATATTAAAGTTAATAATCACCAATATTTTTGGGGCTAGGGACATTTACCAGCATAGCTTTAGTGGAGGCTGACTGTGTAATACCAACTTAATAATTTTCTACAAAGTAGTTATATATGCCTTAGGTAATTGTATGACATCAGACATTTTAACTGGAGCGGGTTAAAACTTTTGACACAAACCCACAACATATCATTTTCCAGGTTATGAACAGCTTAAAAAAAAAAAAAAAAAAAAAAAAACATCCTGTTAACTGAATCTGGCAATGGCTGACTGGTAGGGAAACGTGTCAAGATTAAAGGCAGAGAGTCATATTGTTTTGAAACTGACAGGACGGTACCCCAGTGATCTATCCAGGGTCCAGTCATGTTTAACTTAGTCATGTTAAAATTCCAACTGTAGACACATGCTGTATACAGAAGTTTGCAGAAACTCAAAAATAGATACTATGATAACGTCATTAACAGACTAACTCAACAATGGGTACTAAGACGACATTATTAACAGAACATGAAAAAATTCAAAGATACTTAGATATACTGCAGATCTGGACAGTGCAAAATGATGTTGCGTTTAACACTAAAAAGTGTACACAGTGTTACATATAGAGCTCACTAGCCGTCTCTAGCCATATCTTACAAATGGTAACTTATTAGATTACATCCAAGAATATATACACAATGGGGTTGTACTGAATAGCACTTTACATTTTAGAACAAGCTCTGATGTCATAGTAAGAAGTGTTATTTCACAATCAGATCTATTTTTAAGCAGTTTTCCATCAAGAAGAGATAATGTATTTCTATCTCTATCAAATGTAGATTACTGAGTACGCTTTTTAGTCTGTTCCATTACTGAAGTGGGTGCACTGGAAAATACTATAAGAAAAGGACAAATCTATTAAAAATATCTCTTATGCAGAAATGCTGGCTAAAATAAGTTACACTCAGCCTTTTGTAGACCAAAAACGGGAATTTAATATGAGACTTTAGCATTTCTAAAGATGAAAAATTAAAATCTACACTAAGAAAAAAAAATCATAAGTCATCATATGGAGAACAGAAATAATAGCTTACTGTACCTAGATTTGTACAAAACACATACTAAAAGGGCTTTTTTCAGCATTAGAATTGCTTGACTATGAAATAAACTTCCTGTCCATATTAGGCACTTACACAACTTGAGATAATTTAATACTACTCTAGTAAGATATTAGGTTTAAGTGGTAGATGACATAATAATTACGGTAGATGGGCTATGTTGGTAACCTATTGAGGCTTGTGAGCCTTCTTAGACATTGGAACACTGTAGGGAAGAGCAAAGCAATGCAAATGCCTCTATCCTCTGATCCAGTTTCAACCCAATAGTTTTCCTTCTACAAAAATCATTACTTAATCTTTTCTTCAGATTATTGTAAGTTTAAAGTCCTTCAAGCTGTGTCCTAACAAAATTCCTTAAGTATTTAATAAGCTTAACCAGCCACAAATAATCATAATTTTGCTACAGACGCTGGTGAGGACTGAAGTTTACAGCTCTCATTTATGTCTCTTTATTGCTTATCTTATAACTTGAAAGACTTCATATTTATCTAGTAACTTAAACAATGTCTGTTTCCGGTTCCTTGGATATTAACACATCACCTGCAAAAAAGAGAGTGTCACTTATCCCTGTTGTATCAAATTACCCTGAAATTTGAATACTGTGCCATATCAGTTAGGAGCTCCAAAAAAAAAAAAAACACTGAAGGACAGCCTAGCGTCATTAGTTCAGATAATCTAAGGGGTGATGGTATTCTTGCATGCATTTTTACATTAGCAACACAGATTGAATGCACTGCCATGATCAATTTAGCAAACTGACTAGGTAAGCCAAACTCTAACAGCACCTTTCCTAAATAAAAAACACCCCATTCTATCAAACGTTTTCTCCATGTACAAACTCATGATCATTAACTTATCCTTGTTTATACTTCAGACCTCATTACGAACCCTCTTCATTTTCAATACATTATTACGAGTGTATCTCCCTCCAACAAATCCACACCGATCATTTGAATAAGGCATGGAAGGTTATCTCCCAAAGCTATTTGCAATTACTGACAGGAACAATTTACAATCATGAATCAACAGTGAAATAAGCCTATACAATGAGGCCAGATCTGGATGTCTGCCTTCCTTTGGAATAAATACCACCATTATTTTACAACAACAAGAGGGATTTACTCTCTTTATAAAATCTTACTAAAATCTTCAACATATAATGCATTAATTTCTCTTCATCTCCAGTCCAATGATCTAGTGGAATCCTATCAGTGCTCGGTGTGCTGTCCCCTTGCCTATCCTTATAAAATGATCTCTAGCTCTTCTTGTGATAAGGGAGCCATCATTGCTATTACTTCTTCAAAACTAAGTTTTAGCAGCTGTATATATACCCCCTTATTTTCTATCTGCTATAACAATTATTAATAGTGATAGTACATCTATGCTAAGATAACACAGCCATCTTAGAATAGCCCCCAAATCAAATCAGCTTATAAAAAGGACTTAACTACTTACAACTGTTTGTCAAGATATGTGGAACAGCAATTTGAGCTTGTCTCATCATGGTTCCAAGTACTACTAACACTCATTAATGCAAAACATTGCAATTATTTTAATATACAACAATATACTATGTTGGCATGCTTTTGATTTTAATTATTTTTTAAATTTCAATTTTCTTCCCAGGTTGTCTACTCCACTACAATGTTCACTGAATAATGTTGTTGTTTAATTGTTTCCATCTTTCTGTTTCTGTCAACTCTATTAGAGTTATCTTATTGCCAAACACATTTATTAAGTATGAATGGAAGTCTATTTTATATCCTGAAATCTCCTTAATTCTTTCATTCACACAAGTGATGGTCCACTTTCTGGTTTATACCAGAAACTACACGTGATTTTGAGGCCATATCTCTGGGATTAACATACCATAAAGTTAGCAGTGAAGGTAGTGGGAGTGTACTGTACATGCTATTCTGGCTTTGCACATGTTAGTTTTCTCCTGAATATCTTCCAGGCTCAGAGAATGACTTGTGCATTAATGCTAGGTATTATTAAAACAGACAGGCCTTCAGACTCTAACAGAGTTTCCCCATTTTGTTTACTCATATAATACAATCTTCCTAGAATAAAAAAGGCTGCTATGTGGTATTCAGTCTCTCTTTTGATCTTTCCTAACCAGTCTCTCCAGTAAAAATCTGTAATATTAAATGGTAGGTTCATTTTAGATTTTAATGTATCTCTAATGTGGGTCAGGGAACTTTCTTTAAAAGAATAAGTAAGATATAGGAAGGACAAGGAAGAAGATAAGAAAAATAATGGATTTTGAGCTATGTATATCTCTCTTTAAAAAAATATTGATGAGTACTCTGATGCTGAAATTTCTGTAAAGCAACACTTGTGGGTCATTACAGTTTTATAAGTTTCATCACACTGGACATCACAATCAAACAATGATAGGAAGGGCAGGAGGAGAACAAAAATGTATCTGGTGTTCCAGAAAATCAGCTCAGCTCAATGTAATCCAACAATGCATGCAAATGAGATCAATATAACCTAACAAACAATTAAGCAGGTGCAGCTTATCAACACAGTAACTATAGACACACACACACACACACACACATATATATATATATATATACATACATACACACACATAAAATATATAAATATACATACTTCAAGAAGACAAGGTTGCAAGCAAGGATGAGTGCACTTCCAATAAATATCACAAAAGAAATGAACAAGCTCACTGATCGCACAATGGACTAGTATAACTCACTTTTAATGGAAAAATAAATGAACCAACAAACTGCCACAGACTGCAGTTTTGCAAACACCTTTCTCATTGTGAAATCTGATAAGGTTTAAAAAAAGACTGTTTAAACACAATCATCACATATACACTGCGGTGCTGGTGCTGCGTTAGCATTGTCGCCTCATAGCAAGACGTTGTCCCGTTCGATTCTCAGCTAGAGCGTCTTCTGTGTGGAGGCATATGTGAATGGGGTGTGCCTTCGTTGAAGGTTGTGCGTCAGGGCTGGTAACCCGGTACGTAAAAATCCAGTTCTAATCATTAGCGGACCGGAGATCCGCTGTGACGACCCCTAACCGGGAAAAGCCGAAAGACACAAACAAGCAAACAAGTTTGCAAACAACACAGAAACTTTAAGGCAAAACTCTTTAATATCATCATGATGCATATATACTTATTTTTCAAGCTGTTCATTTGTTTATATATATATATATATATATATATATATATATATATATATATATACATACACACACACACACACACACACACACACACACACACACACTGCCCTACTAGAGATTAGAGATTCTCCATATAAGGCCTGAATCTAATATGTGACATCAACAAAACCTGCTGGAGAGATATATCAACACTCACTAGATGCAAGGCAGAGATACTTCTCTTGCCTAGGGTATCACAAAATGGGTCTATATTATGATATTGCACGTTCAGACGAGAGAACGACACATAATCAACCCCACGTAAGCGAAACCTCAGAACAGTGATTTTTTCCAAGGGAAAAAATGGGTCTATATTAGATCATCGAAATGGCAGAATTTCGAATGATCTAATATCGAACCCAATATCGCGAACGCTAAAAATAGCAAAGCTGCACAAAACCGAAATTGGCCGTTGATGTGGCTTCACTGTTTTCAGTGATGCGGTGGAAAGTTACGGGTTGGGTTAAGGTAAGTGTGTGACTGTGTGGACGTTCGGGTTAGGGTGCGGGTTGGGTGAGTTAGGGTTAGGGAGCGGGTCAGGTAAGTTTGCGACTGTGACAGAATTTGGGGTCAGGGGCGGATTAAGTGAGTTAGGGTTAGGGCGCGGGTGAGGTGAGTGTGTGATAGTGCCGGACCTTAGGGTTAGGGTCTGGGTTAAGGTAAGTGGATAGATAGTGTATGTGCAGTGTAGTGTAGGGTTAGATGTAACTTGTAAATGTATGTGTGTGGATTGCTGATTTTTAGTGTGCTTGTGGTGCGTGTGTGTTTCTCGGAACAGCAAATTTTTTTCCCTGGGAAATAATTTGCTGTTTTGAGGTTTCGATATTGTTAGGGTTCGGGTTTTGCAGTTCAACGTTACAGCATTCGATAATAAGCCATTTCGATGATCTGATATAGACCCGAAAAAATCGCTGTTCCGAAAAAAACAAAGCAAAAAAAAACCTGTAAAACATTACATAACATGGGGGGCTGTGCCCCCCACACCCACCTACTTAAATATACCAACTCCGAGATCACATTACAGTGCCAAAAACGGCAAAGTAGTGAAAGCGGCCAAGCAAATTCTTTCCCAGGGAAAGAATTAGCTGAAAAGCCACTTCGTTATTTTGCCTTTTCGCGCTTTTCAGTTCGACAAAAACGCATTTGACAACCTGCATCTGCGACAGCATAATAGGGAACCTCACAAAATCACTGGAAACACATTCACTCAAACAAGACAATCACACCTTCAGGCAATCTACACTATCGAGTTCCCTGTTCGCATTTGTTAAATTTAGCCTGTGTTTGCAAAACACCCAGTAAAGGTCTCCCAGAGATTTGCTGATTAGAGGTAACATTTTGGTAGGAATGAGTCACGTCATATCGCAGAAGACATTTACTTCTTTCTTCACAACTATCAATCATTTGTCTCATAAAGAAATTGATTATATGAGTTTGGGAAAAGAACACACAAATCAACTGATTAGGAATGGAATGCCTCAACTTGTTAATATACTGTCCATTTATAGGAAGGGGTGTCTAGAAAGTTGGGAGTAACAGCAGAAAGAATCCACACTCATGTTCATTTGCACTTTTCGGGGGACAGGGATAATTAGCTGTTAATCAAGTACAGACAGACCACATGGCACCATGTATATCACTACATGCACCATACTGCGTGGTTCATTGCTGCAAAGGATTTTTGCTGCACGACAGAAGCTAACTCAAGACATTGTAAAAGAGAGCATTTAAAAGTACAAGTAACAAAGTGATAGAAGGGAATGATGACACCAATCCATGTCATAAGAGATGGAACAATAAAATAAAATAAAGTTAACATATGACCAGAGGGTATGATTAGGTTTAATTAAAAAAGTATTAAAAATCCCTTTATCCATTTGAGATAAACAAAGGTTCCTCTCAGGAAAAAAAGTTAAGACTTTGTAGATTACTCTTCAGTCTCCTCATGTAGTTCCTTGCATAAAATTATTTATTTATTTTTTTTGCAAAAGAGCTTTAACACAAAATGTTCACTACATAACAGGAAACTACATAAATAACATTTCAGAAATAGAATGTTAACAGTGATGAGGGGAGAGCTAAACAGAGAAAATAAGTTTTAGAAAAGTGGATATTCATTTTACAAACTGGTTTCTGCAATTTAATGCATGCCTTTAACGTCACTTGACCATGGGGAGGACATGCAGACTCCACACAGAAGGAGCTCCAACCGAGAATCGAACGGGAGAACCTCTTGCTATGAGGTGGCAGTGGTTAGCGTTGTCACCTCACAGCAGGAGGTTCTCCCGTTCGATTCTCGGCTGGAGCGTCTTCTGTGTGGAGTCTGCACGTCCTCCCCGTGGTCGAGTGATGTTAAAGACATGCAGGTAGGTGCGAGTGTGAATGGGCGTGCCTTTTTTGAAGGTTGGGCATCTGGCTGGCAACTCGGCACCATAAAAATACACTGCCAATCATGAGCGGACCGGAGTTCCGCTGTGGCAACCCCAAACTGGGAAAAGCCAAAAGTCTTTTTTTTCTGCAATTTAATTGTGCAGTGATGTACTGTATGAAAACCAAGATGACCCTGCTATACAGAAATGCCAAAAGAACACCAATCGCAGACTAAGTGTTAACTATATTCATTTAAGTAATGGTTTGTGAGAAACATTCAAAGAAACATATTTAAACTGGCAGATGAAGTTATTTTAAACACTTCAGGAAAGGGAAGTTAACTGCAGCAGTTTCAAACTAGCATGAAATAGCAGTCAATAATTTAAGCATGCTATGTTATTTTCCAAAGCAGTTCAATACAAAAAGCTAACAGTATGCTGCATGGTTCTGAACAATATTAACACATTTTCTGTATCTCTGTGTATAGTGTTTTATCAAGTTACATCCTTCTGTTTTAGGCTACGTTTGATCACCACTTGAACTCTACGGTCACTTCCAGCAGTCTCAATACTAAACACCTGAAATAAGCAGTACCAAGTTCGGCATTCCCAATAACAAACAAATGATCCCCTTCAACAACATCCATTTAAAGCCATTCAACAACTGTCTTCTTAGAAAGGCCATTCTTCTAGCCTGCTACACTTTCCATAATCAGGAATGAGGTACTTTGTACTAAAAAAAACAAAAAAAGCAGAAACACAGCAGAACTGTTTGATTTTCCTTTACTTCAACACACTGGTACCTCGGCCATTCGCCTTCAACGGACAATATACAATTACAAACAACCATCTTTATATACAAAGGTTCATTCTCAACTATGGAACATTGTTTCCTAGGGGTCTTAACCTTGAGGTAAATATATGAAATTTATAAACTTTTCATATTTATTAATTTATAAATGTATGAATTAATGAGGTTTTTACTGTCATGTTCACTTAGTCTGTTATAAACATTAGTTATAAGTGTTAGATATATTTCTTAAAAAGTTCATAATTAATGTTAGTTTACATTAGAAATAGTTCAAAATTTGTAATTTAAAATGTTTAGGATGGCTGTATTTAATAAAATGTGCATGTAGTACTTGAAAAAAATGTGTATGCAGAATTTTAAACAAGATGCAATTTTTCAATTAGTTATTTAATTGTATTAATTGGGGTTTGAACCTTTGTATATAAAGATGGTTGTTTGTAATTGTATATTGTCTGTTGAAGGCGAATGGCCGAGGTACCAGTGTGTTCAAGTAAAGGAAAATCAAACAGTTCTGCTGTGTTTCTGCTGTTTTTGTTTTTTTAGTATATGGTTTGTTGAAGTGGTGGATTTGTGGAATACATTTTTCATGAGGTACATTGTCCCTACTACCCACTAGCTTATAAAATTATCCACTGAGGCTATACATCTAAAACCCAAGATAACCCCCTCCATGTACAAGCACTGCAACTCTAGATAAGCCTTCCCTCTGACATTAGTCAACCTACAGTGTACCCTACTCCCATTAATACAAGTATACCCATATTTTTAGTTACCTGTGCACCTGCTGACAAATAATCACTTCAATGGAATTTAATATTAGGTGCTATGACTATAAATCTTCTCACTACTTACCTTGTTACAGTACACCATCAAACCTTGAGAATTAGAAACAGACCCAGGGAGGTAATTTCTGTAATGCTCATAGTATATGCGTTGTTGCAATAAATACTGCAAAAAGACGGTACAATTAAGCAAGCTAAATCTGCTGGAAAGTATGTGCATCATGTAACTGTGTATTATCTACAAATGACAATCAGTCATTCTGCAGCTTCTGCTGAGACACACTATAGGATATCAAAAGAATCAATGTTGTCCATTGCTATGTACCCACTCTATCAACCGGTAAACTGTGAATTCTCACATATGGCACTTGAAAAGGGTTGAAGGGCTGTAAATTATGTTCAGTGACCAACCCAGATGAAAATCAACTAAGTAACCAGTACGCAGTTTTAGTTCTAGTAGGCAACTGGATGTTGTGTTTTCTTTGCTGTTGAGGGATTCTGACAATAGGAAATCATAAATGTTTCCCGTTATTACTGTCATCTCACATTCAGAAAGTAGCACAATGAAAACAATGTCACCAGGGTCATTATATATAGCACAAAACCAAGTTAAAATGAATCAGAAACTGCTGCTACTACCCAGCAGAAAAGATGCAGTAGTTACAATGAAGGGCTGTAGAGTCAGTGCTACCACTGAAAAACATGGACATTGGAAACTAAAGAGAAAGTGTTCTGAGACACCACACATCCAGATTACTCATCCTGTAGTTAGCAATGAGGATCAATGCTCTCAACTCTTATCAAGCTGTGTAGTCTTGGGTATAGGGTTGATTTCTTCCACCTCCGTTCACCTACTGTGTGACTGTGAGTAAGCCAATTAATCAGGCAGTGCTCCTGGGTCACTTTTGAAAGGGGACTTGGGTTTTGTGGAATTATCACCCTTAATAAATATCTAAAATAAAGAAGCTACTGCACATCTAAGATAAAACTTTTTGCTTTCTTTCTGGGCACACTGCCTGCTAACCATCATGCCCCTTCTTTGTCAACTAGCCTATTTGCTCCCCTTACTAGGAAGAGAGATAACCAACAGAAGCCACCAATGAGACAACTATCAGTTTTTTTTAAGATCTAAGTTCTGCACATGCTTGTTCACATCCAAGGAGCTGGTGTGTAATGGACCTTTATGCACCACTCCATGCTTCTGTATGATGCCATCAATTGGCACTACCCCCCCCCCTTTATAAACAAGCCCCTCTATGTGATCTCTGGTCTCCTCTCAATGATTCTGCAGTGGAAAGTTTTCAGACAATGACCCCCCCCCCAAGACAGGTTAGCATACCTAAGCTTTGTTATTCCTTTCATTCCCAGTGCCAACACCAATAGGAATCTCAAAAGCTAAATACATCCAGGTCAACTAGGCCATAATAACTAAGTTTACTAAGGATTCACTAAGATTTAATAGATCCAGTATACATGGAGAACCGCTAAAATACACTGACACAGACGATCAGATAGTGGGAGGTGTTCCACAATCCAGAATAATGTTAACATGTATCACTGAAAGACTGGCAGGATCCTAACTGGTTTAGAGACAAGGTGCCAGTTAACAAAACAAAGGAGAAGGACAATTATAGTACAGTATAGTGTCAGATGACTGCAGTATAGATGTTATGCTATTAGGAGGATGCAGGTGAGGTGGTTGTGAATGGTTCTGCTTTCAGTGCCATTTGTAATTCACAGATCTTGAAACCAGGTTCAGTAGTCATAATCAGGAAAGTATGCCTTAATGCATGGCAACAGCATTGTGTTATTACTATTTTTTTATTTATTTTTTTAATATGCATTTTTTCCCTCCTTATATACTTACCATTAAGCCTCCTCTATCAATTCTGAGTCTGCTCTTCCCCAGGACTGGACATCTCAACCACAGGGATGACAGTCAACAGAAGTGTGTGTGTGTGTGGGGGGGGGGGGGGGGGGCGGCGGCATTACACAGACAGCAATGAAAGTTGTCTATGCCCTCTCCAACATTCCAACACTTAGGGCATTTCTTTGAGGCCTGGTGTTCTATACCCTCCCCATGTATGTCCATGCTTTCAACTGCAAGCTATAAAGGCTAAAGTCTTCAACCTGAGATCACTATGTATATATGACACTGGTCCTTGTAATTTTGCCTTACAATCATCCACTTGCATGGTGGCAACTGGCTGACTGGAACCTTCACTTCCTCCCTTCAATATAGGCAAGCTGGCATCAGTCACTCATTCCCATCCACCCCACCGAACCCTTCCAGTATCCAAGCTGCTGTTCAAACTGGGGTCATCTAAGTTGTAGTTACAGTTTTATCCCTCTATGCTAAAAAGTAATGCTGGAAAAACATTATGTTATTTGTTAATATTCTAAACTTGGGCTGACTACTAGGCCCAAAAGATCTCTCTTCCCAGGGGTGACCTAATCAGTATTATTACTATTAAAGAGCACAAGTTAAAAGATGGAGACTACTGGGTTCGTTCAAGCTACAGCAATATCCTAGAACAAGTTACATGCTCAAAATATACACCGAGAACTTCAGCACAGGCAAAAAATAAACAAATACATTTAATTAATTAAAAAAGCACATGTTCAGACTTTAGAAAAACTGGCTACTAAATGCAATTCATATACTATATATATATATATATATATATATATATATATATATATATGTATATATATATACATATATATACACATATGTGTGTGTGTGTGTGTGTGCGTGTGTATAATATATATATATATATATATATATATATATGTATGTATTTATTCCCAAGGAAATTGACATATGCATTTCCCAGTTACTGTTTTGCACTAACAAAGTGTTTCCATAATTCTCTTAAGAATTTGGGAAGTAAATATTCAAGTGAAAGTTTAGTTCCATTGGAAACAAAATGTTTCGATGAGTGTAGGAAGCCTCAAGAAATATAAGCATGTAAGAAAGTAAACAAGCATTGTCTTGATATTCAGATTACAAAGATGATTCAAGCAATGGCTAGCAGCTACTACCGTAAAGGGAACAAAGCAATAATATGCCTTTCTCTAGATTAACTTGCACGGCTGTGTGACAGCATAATTATAATGATCTTTATTGTTGGGGAACAGCTGTATAAATATCATGGCTTTATAGTTCTTTTTCTACAAATAATGCAAACATTGTTCCAAATTTCCAAATGCCTGTAATCCAAGTTTGGAACCTATTATCCAGTGCTCATTTTTGTTTGACAAAGTAGTTGTAAAAATAACAGAAAATAGTGTTAACACAATGATATAGGCTTAAAGTATATTCTGTATATAGAATGCAGAGTCTTCTTCACAAACCATAGAACATCAAAAGGAAAGAAAGAAATTAATTGTTTTTCATCAAGCATACAGTACTAAAAACTGACATGGATCTAGCTAGTACACTCCTCATGACACAGTAATGAACCATGCTGATTACAAATCACTAAAAACACAGATCTCCACACAAAGCACTAATATAGTAGCTGAGCACTCTGCTTCATGAGGTCAGTAAAGATCAGCAGCTTAGTAAAACAGTCAGTTATGTGAGTATGCAAGTGCAGGAAGGAATCAGCATGTTCAGCAAAGCACCTATACTATAAAACTCTTACAATTCTAATATAAAGTAAAATATAAGAAAGTGAAAGAAGTTAAATGTACAATTCTAATATAAAGTAAAATATAAGAAAGTGAAAGAAGTTAAATGCTAGAATTAACACCCAATTAAATTAATGAATAAGAACAGTTTCAAGTGAAGGAGAAAGAAACAAAACAACATATAGATTTATTGGGAGTAATGTAGGATTGTTATGTTACTGCAGTTCTTAGGAAAACAACTACTGGATAAAAAAAAAAGATTGCTACTATTCTACAGGTCATGGCAAATAGTGTTTAAGGGGACTTTCTTCCTAACCAAGTAAGTACAGACAGACAGGCCTCTGAAGCTAGGCTTAGGCTTGACAAACATCATGTTTTTTATCAGGTGAAGATCTGGAAGAGGACAGAGTTCCTGTCATGAAAGACCTCGTCAGCATCTAACAGACAAGCTGTGTTCTTTTGGGTGTCTGAGCAATCTAGCATCTCCTTCCATCCATAGACAGCTTTTCTCTGAAGAATATGAGTTGGTTGCTTGTTTTTTCACAGCTAAACTGGCATCAATCCATACTGTGTCACCTTTCATGATACGCTTAAAGGGTGTCTGCAGTATCTGTGAGGAGACCTTAGCTTGGATCTGGTGTGTGTTTCAGGATGCTATTTGGAACAAGTTTCCTCAATTTCTGGTATGAGGCTGCTAGCAGGATTGGTTTTCACCTATGTTGATGTGCTTAGGCCAGTGATTTAGAAAACTGTCATTGCTTCTTTAGGTGCTGCGGTTTCTCAATCTTTTTTTAAAAAAGGCTACTGTCGCAACAGTTCAAAAGAAGCATAATTAAGATACTGGCAGTTTGGATAATTACATCCCTATCTCTAACATTCAAATTTTTGGTAAGGGTTACTGAAAAGGTTGTTTACTCACAACTTGAATTTATACTCGGGGAGTACTGTGTACATGACACATTCCAGTCCATTCTCCACAGAAGACATTGTACAGAGAATGCACTTACCCACATCTTGAATTAACTCCTAATGGCATAGTAATAGTATTATTCTGTTTGATCTTCTTTGATTTTCCCTTGTCATCTGATAAAGAATATTATAATACTCTTCTTGGCTGACTGCAAACCAATTGTTGAGCTATGGGAATTGTCATTAGATGGTTTATCTCCTACCTATCTGCAGTTCTTTAGGGGTCCATACTAGAACCTTTATTGTCTTTAATGGATGTGCTATCACTAAGCCAGCTCAACAGACAGAAAGAAGAAGAGAGACATGTCGTCAGTATCACAGGTACACCGATGATATTCGGCTTTACAATGCTTTCCCACATGATATATTTTCTGCAGCAGATTCATTAAATGTGGATCTGGAGTGCTAGTCATGCCACTTTGAGGTGCTCTAATTGTTTGGTTAAAATTTTTGATGACAAAGTAACACTTAGGGACCAGGTGACTTATGTTGTGAAATCATCTTGTTTCTCCTCTTGCAACATTTCATGCATCAAGCATCTACTGGGTTCTCTACACCTCAAGGAGATATGCTGTCTAGAAACACCCTTGCAATTATATTTTTGGGGTTACTGAAGGTTCCTTAGGCATTGTTTGGGTACTTCCGTCATTTGGGTCTTTTGTCATCATTCTCCTCACCTCTGAAACCTTCTTCACTAGTGGCTAAGGGAATCTTCAAGCTATCCAACTTTAAAAAGTTTCTTAAAATGGTTTGAGTAATCTAGTTGTTAACACTGATGACAATGTTTTTGTTCATGTTATTCTGCTTCTTATTTGTTTTTTGGTTTTTATGAGCTTTCTGGCATTCCTTCTAACATGGCATTTAATTTTAATAGTTTGCCCTGTTTTCTCCACAGCTCTACTCAACCCCTATTTCTTTGTAAGGTCTTTCCTGTGTTCATAGGTAGGTAGTACGCTATCGGCCCTGGGGCCTATATAAGCCTAGCCAAAAAAAGTTCCCTGGCTTTCACCACCCAATAAAGTTATTTTCCTGCACCCCTGTCTAGCAGAGCTACAGAAGTGATCCCCAGGGTAAATTTCCTACTTCCCATCCAACTGTCGAGATTTTTCTTAAAGAGGGCTAATGAGGAGCTTTGCTTGTCATGAATGGGTAATCTGTTCCAGAGCATGGGAAGTCTCTGAGACAGGAATCTATCCCTCCAGCATGTTATGTCGATTGTGGTGGCAAGGTTTAGCTTCCTGGAGCATGTGGCTCGGAGGGATTGGGGTTTCTTTAAGTGTAGCATGTCCAACAGATCTGGGTTTGACATGGCTTTGTATGTCAGGCAAAGGTCGCCTCTGAGTAAGTGATAAGTGACAGAGTAGAGCTGGAGTTTTTTGAGATGGTCTGCATATGGCATCTGTTTGAGGCCGGTAATCCTTTTAGTGAGGTATTTCTGTGGCCTTTCTAGTTGTTGTAGATGTCTTACGAGCTACATGCCAAACGGGGCACTGTACTCGTTAATGGGTCTGATAAGGGATGAGTAAAGAGGAACAATTACCTCTTTTTTTCTGGAGGTGAACTCCTTTTTGATGATGTGTGCCACATTGAAGGATTTCCTGACTACTGTGGCGATGTGATTATCAAAGGAGAGACTACTGTCCACCTGTATCCAAGGCCTCTTATCACACTTTCTGCGTTTAGTAGGCTACCGTCTATGTGGTAGTTCATGGGTACAGTGTTTTTCCCAAAGGGGATGATAATGCATTTCTTGGCACTGAGCTTAAGGCCATGACTTTGAAACCAAGCATCAGTCTCAGTGAGGCCCCTTTGTAAAATGTCCACATCATTAGGCGATTCTATTCTGGCACCTAGTTTGCAGTCGTCTGCAAACTTCATTAGCCAAAGACCTGTTGTATTAGCCTGGATTTCTGAGAAGTAGATGCCAAACAGGAGAGGACCCAGGATTGAGCCCTGTGGTACTCCACTTGCCACTAGCCTGAAGTTGGATTTGGAGTTGGCTACTTTTACTGTATGGGTTCTGTCAGTGAGCCAACTGGCCATCCATCTTGTGACATAGGGATTTATGCCCAGTCTAGTGAGTTTATCTATAATTCCAGAGTAGGGGATGGTATCAAAAGCCTTGGCGAGGTCAAGATAGGCAGTGTGCACCATCTTACCCTCGTCCACGGCTCTGGTGACTGCTTCAAAGAAGTCAATCAGGTTTAGGAGACATGACCTACCTTTTACAAACCCAAACTGAGTGGGGTCCAGAGTTTGAAGGTTATCTATGTCCTTGTTTATAACTCTAAGATGATACATTCCATGGCCTTGCAGACCAGGCTCATCAGGCTAATGGGGCAATAGTTCCCGAGGTCCATGGTCCAGAGTTTGAAGGTTATCTATGTCCTTGTTTATAAGCTCCAAGATGATACATCCCATGGCCTTGCAGACCAGGATCATCAGGCTAATGGGGCAGTAGTTCCCGGGGTCCATGGTGGCGCCCCCTTTGTGGAGTGGGACAACTGTCACTGTGCGCCATTCAGTAGGCGCAAAGCCTGAAGTGAGGCTATGACTGAACATGGTACTTAGATGGGGTGCCAGTTTGTTCAGTAGTTCATGCAGAATGCAACCTGGGTTCTTGGCTTTGGAGAGTGCGGTCTTTACTTGTGCAGCCGTAATTACAGGGGCTTTGCATTCTTCCAGTACATTGATGGGCCTTTTGGGGGGTGGGGGGTGAATTTTGCACTGAACCTATCTGCCAGGATGTTGGCAATATCAGTTGGCTCTGTATATCTAGTGCCATTATGCTGTAGCTCAGAGCAAATCTGAGTGTCACCACTGAGATTCTTGACATAGCTGTAGAATGCTTTGTGGTTGTCTTTAGAATCAGTGATGATTTTATTTTCTTAACTAGTTTTGGAGGATTTTATGAGGGATCTCAGCTTCTTACTGAGGCTGACCAGGGAGTTCCTGCAATCAGTGGATTTTACTCTTTTTTGCAATAGCTTCTTCCTTCTGTTGTAGAGTTTGTTTACGGCAGGGGACCACCAGATTGGCTTCCTTTTTTGGGGGGATAGCATCTTGAATCTGTTGGGGATGGCACAATCCATGCATTCTTGTATGTGCTTATACAGTGCATTTGCATAGGATTCAGCAGTTGTACCTCTATTTTCATATGTATGGATGTCGTGAAGCTTGCCAAGTCTGTCTTAAGAAGTAAGAAGTTGGCTTTGGAGAAGTTTTTTATGGTGGTTTCCTTAATGGGGGTGGGGTTGGGGTAGGATATTGATGTCTAGGGTGATTAGCTTGTGGTCTGACCAGTGAGGAGTTGACCTCTAGCGTGGAACATCATTTGCCCATATTGGTAATGAACAGGTATAGGATATTGCTGACCCTGGTGGGGGTATGGACAAGCTGATCCAGGCCGTTGGAATTTATGAACTCCAGAAGGCACTGAACAAATGAATAAGTACATGAGTAGTTTTTCTAGTTGATGGTGGGGCAGTTGAAATTGTCCATTATTAAGGTATTGGACTGTACCTTAATATTACCCAGCATCCTGGGGCATGGCGGGGGGGGGGGGGGGGCTCTGTAACAAGCTACAACCCGAATTGCAGTCTTGCTCAGTGTTGGTTGCACTTGGATAATTTCGGATGCATTATATTGAGCAACTAACCTGGAGGTGTGGATATCCTTAATGAATATGGACATGCCTCCTCCTTTAGTGTTTTGGTGGTCCAGGTTAGGTGGAAGAAAGGTGTGGTAGGAGTTATAGCCTGGTAATGCAGGGGTGCTCTCTGGAGCCTTGAACCAGGTCTCTTTCACTGCACAGATGTTGATGTTCTCCACTTTAAGGATTGCCAAGAGTGAGTGCATTTTGAGGTTTAGACTTCTAGCACTGAGTAGCATTACCCTTAGATTTTGCTTGCTTATACCTGCTAAAGTGGTGAATTTGTCGTTTGAACCTTGCCTAAAAAAGGCACTATAAGGATGGCAAGAGCCTTAGCCAGTATCCAGAATCCCAGGGGTGACAAGTGCAGGCCATCTCTGGCAAAGAATCGTGGTCTGTCAATCATGTTGTCCCTGGAAGACAGACACTGGATCCCCTTAGAATGACACCAGAAGCTTAGCCAATTGTTGAAGTTAATCATTTTGTCCTTGTACTGTGGTATCATTCTGGGCGATGGCAGGATGCTACTCAGGGCTAGGGTCATACCTGCCTGGGCTACATGATCTGAGAGCTCCTCCATGTCAATTTTCATGTAGACCAGGGAGGTACGTCTCAGGTCATTCACACCAACGTGGACAATGACAGAGTCATATTTGTACTTGTTGTGGTGTGACCTGAGTGCTTGCGTTATGTGGAGGATCCTTTATATTATGTAGTTTGATAACAAGAGTCTTAATAAACCTGAATTTGAAACTTAAACTGGAGGCCATCAAGTTCATCTACTGTATCTTGAGAAAAAAAAATGACAAAGACAAGCAGCTTCTGGACTCTGGAAGAACTGGATGAGTTATCATTAGTGCTTATCTCTACTATACTCTATAGTAGTCCTTTGCCACCTTGACAAAATGGAACTATGCCATGGAGATGGCCACCATAACAACACAACTAAATGAGGTGGTCTTTTGCAGTGTAGTCTCCAAGGAGAATGAGAGAAGAAAACACATTTTCTTGAGGCACTTACCACAACTGTAGATCCTCAAATGATACAGATGTTTGACACTGTATTTCTTACTTACAGCTAGTGACTAATAATGTCAGCCTTTTCAGCCAGAAACTGATGTAGTCATCCTCTCCAGCAGTAGTTAGATCTACAATACTTGCATATGTGCTATGGCATACTGTACTTCAATTCTGCTTTGCTGCAGAGAAAACAAATATGTAACACAACAGCTACAAGAATAAGTACTAACAACCAAGTTAGTCAACAAAATGTGAAAACACATGTTTGAAATGTATGGCCGTAAAGTAGTAGGTTTCCCTTGAGGATAAATCAAGAAGAAGAAATCTGATATTCAGTGGCACTTTGAAAGGAAAATAAGGTGCCAACTGTCTTTGATTTTGATAAAACCAAATGGCTCTGTGGACTTGGTTTACATAAAGACACATGTACTGAAAAAGTAAATATAGTGCTTTTATCCTTGACTGAAAGAAAATCTAGAAAAATGAGGATTACTACATGGTATAAGTCAGAACAAGAGCTAACAGCAGCTGTGGTATCCAGCACACAGAGGTACAGTTCAAAGTCAGTCCATTTTTATCAGACATGAATTTTTTCTGATGACTGAAAGTACAAAAGATAAAATCTTATCTTACCTGCAATTTAACTCTGAATGTGTCTTTTTAGATTACATATATATGTGTGTGTGTATGAATGTGTGTGTGTATGACTATTCTGAAACTCAACTTTCACCACCGACAACTAAGTAAACACACACACAGATATACATACACACACAAACACTGTATCTGTTACCTAACTTAGGCCACACAAACTCTATATCTATTCCCTAACTTAGCCTTTACTCTAACCTTAACCCTCAAAAACTTGCTCATACAATGCTACCAACTGCCCCCTTACTTACTCCTTACTCTAACCCTAACCCTCCAGCACTTGCACATATAGTCCTACCATCTATCTGCCTTACCTAGTCCTTACTCTAACCCTACCATGAGTAAGGTGGCATTGGGGGAGGGGTCTGTTTTTTTTCTTTAAATTGTTTGACTGATTAGAGAAAGAAAGCATTTCTTTTCTGCATTAGATTGGTTTACATCTTACTATTTTTAAATAATTTTAGGGTTTGATGTGCAGAAATCAAAGCAATGTGCATCAGTTTCTGCATGTTAATGAATGCAAATACATTCATGTGTGTGTGTTTGTGTGTATATATATATATATATATATATATATATATATATATATAATATATATAAAAATATATATATATATATATATATATATATATATATATATATATATATATATATATATATATATAATATATATATATATATATATAGAGAGAGAGAGAGAGATATGCATGCATTTGATCGGCCAGTGGATGGTCGATTGGGTTATTGTCGAAAGCAGTGCGGCAAAATCCCAAAAAAGCGATTGCACTTGTTGCGAAACGTAAAATATCGCCCCCTTTTTGGCCCATGGTAGTGCATGCTTAGGTGGTAGAGCGGTCGGAAATGTCGAATTTGGTGATTTTTATGACATTCCGACCATTTGGCATTACGAAATTCACAGATAAAAATCAGTGTACTGCATGATCGAGCAATGTGTGCTCCACTAAATGAATTTATATATATATATATATATATATATATATATATATATATATATTTATATATTATGGGTCTAACTGAAAACGCCAAAAGTCCACAACACCGACAAGGAGAACACCGACACTGGAAGATCGACAATGGAAAAGACCGAAAGTTGAGAATTCCGAAGCTGAGAACACCGACATGTTAAGGTAAGTGTGTGATACGGACGGAGGTTAGGGTCAGGGTGTGGGTAAGGTAAGTATGTGATAGTGACGGATGTTAGGGTAGGGTGTGGGTCAGGTAAGTGTGCGATAGTTTATGTTTAGGGGCGGGTTAAGTGAGTTAGGGTTAGGGTACGGGTAAGGTAAGTGTGCGATAGTGACGGACTTGAGGGTTGGGGCGGATTAAGTGAGTTAGTGTTAGGGTGCGGGTAAGGTAAGTGTGTGATAGTGACAGACTTAAGGGTTAGGGGCGGATTAAGTGAGTTAGAGTTAGGGTGCGGGTAGGTTAAGTGTGCAATAGTTACTAGGGTTAAGGTTAGTGCATAGATAGTTGTGTATGTAAGGTTTAGTGTAGGTTTGTAAGGTTTTTGGCATGCTTGTGTTGTTTTTTTCGGGAAAGGTATTTGTTTTGTTGATTATCGAGATTGTGGTTTGTCAGGCATGTGAAGTTTCGTGTTTTTGAACTTTCGGTTTTGTCGTGTCGGTTATTTCGTTGTCGGTGTTTTGGCGTGTCGGTGTTATCAGGTAGACCCATATATATATATATATATATATATATATATATATATATATATATATATATATATGTGTATGTATATATCTATATATGTGTGTTTGGTTAGTAGCAAGTTTTGATATTCAGTGGTGTTTGGGACACAAGATCACAGTTTCTTTTGCACATTTTCAGGCTCAATAAATTGGTGCTCTGACGTCTGACAGTGAGATAGAATGCTGTTTCAAGACCAAAAAAATGAAAAAAAAAAGTCTGAAATAACAGTAAAGTTTTGTAGTTAGGTTTTCAAAGGGGGGGGGGGTAATGTTCCTCCAACCCCTCTGGTAGGGGATTTGCCCACTATGTCCTTACAAAATTAATGAGATCTGTTGTAGCTCAATGTTGTGGAAAAGGCTATTTCACCCACTACATATATAACCTCTTTCAAATGGACAACTTTCAGAAAATGGGCATTTCAAATAGTTGCCCTTGATTAGTTATTCTAATTCCATTAAAAAGGCAAAGTGTAGACCACATACTTATAACAGCTGGCATTAAGCTACAGACAGGTTCTAGTGACTAGGACAGTAAGAAGAGAATAAGTGTCCCAACATATGGAGGAAAAATAGGATAGGGAGTTACATCAGTCAGAATACTATAGCAGGGAAATGTAAATTATCATACAAAACTGAGTAAACAGAGTACTTAAATAGGGTCTAAGATGGTAAGAAGTAAATGTAATAAATACTATTTCCATTGCTTATATTATCCCAAATAAGCTAGTTACAAATTATCCTATTCAAGACAGAAAAATGCTCTGGTACTCAAAAGCAAGACACAGAAGTGGTCCATATACTTTGAGACAGCAAATTGTTTAGCCACTTTAGGATTTTATAAATGATAAACTTATAAAAATAAATTAAATTCTAAACAATTTTTATTGATTTAAATTTCTTTTAGGATCACTTCCAAAACTCAGCTTTCATCACAGATAACTAAATAAAGAAACAAATTCAAAATAGATTGAGCTCCAAGGAGGAAATGGAATTGACTGCCAATCATTAGCGGACCGGAGTTCCACTGTGGCGACCCCTAACTGGGAAAAGGCGAAAGAAAAACAACAACAACAACAACAACTGAAATTTCAGCACACAAAATGCAGACTGCCAAAAAGCAGAAAAAAAGACAGAAAACCTGAAAAGCAAATCCCGAAAACTGCTCTTCTCCTTAAAACTTCTTTTTACAGGGGGCTGCCTCTCCCCCTGAACTTATACATATCAACTCCAGGATTGCTATACCTCACAGAAAAGGCAGTATTCCGAGAAATGGGATCTCAGACTTGGTATATGCAGGTCTGTTCTTTCGGCCATTCAGTCTCCACGTTTCAGGACTCACTCTAGTGGGCCCGACATTTCAAATGATTACCGGAAGAGGGCTATACATAATGATTATTTATTGTGTTTATATTATCCAAACTAAGCTAGCCATGTATTACCCTAGTCAAGATGAAAAATGACTTGTCAACAACGGGATGCACACTCAATGCATGCCTTTGGAGAGTGCAGTTTGTTAAGCCACTTTGGGATTTTATACATGATAAATTAGTAAATATGCACTAAATTCCCCCACATAACCTTGATTGGTTTAATTTTCTTTTAGGAGCACTGGAGGAACTTAACTTTCTGAGAACACATATTTCATTTTTACTTTAGTGTGTACAATAAAATACTGTGCAGCTACAATAAATTTCTCTTGGGATGTATCTAACATCTAAAAAATATACAATCAACAAAACTTACTCATCAGCTGAAGAAGTTAACAACTGAAAAGAATCTTGATCAATGCTGCTACAAATATATTCTATACAGTAAATGTTAAACTTTCCTGTATGTTTTTCATTATGTTTAAAAAGTCTAGAAATCAGTAAACCTTGTTTACAATTATCTCTTTACACTTAGATTATTGTGGCATAAAATTGTCTTTTCTCCTATATGAAATTTGTACATTCTGTCACCCTGCTTTGGTGTTTTAGGACAGCTGTAGTTAAAACATGTTTTTATTCACAAATTGTCTCTAAAATAAAAAAAATCAAAACAAGAAATAGAAAAAGAAATGTTTGCAACAGTATGGTTGTCTCAACAGTACAGAACCCAGGTGCTGTTCCATTCCTCTTTGTGAATTTGTATGTAACTCATGTTTTCAAAAATGCACTCATCTGATTGCAGTTGCTCATTATCTGTGACACTACATTTTAGAAACATGAGCAAAATACATTTCCAGTGGAAAAAAATCACTGAGAAGGATGAAGGCAAACATTTATCACGGAAAATGAAAATGTGGTGTAAAACCTTTGTCATTCATGTTATAATTATTAAGCATAACATTAATGCAGAGTTATTCTCTTCTGAAGACTGAAGTTAGCACGGAAGCAGGCAAAATGGTTAATGTCATTTTCCCATGGAGAACGATGTTTGTTAGGCAAAGATATTTTTGCACAAAGATGAGGATGTAGTTAGTAAATGCCCTTATCATCCTTGTCTAAGCCACTGCAAAATTACCTTTAACCACTAGACTAGCAGTTGTTCTCTTATCTCCAGCTTCAAAGGAGATTGTGCCAGAATCCTTCACTGAAAGCTTCTGTAGAATTAATGTGTGATAACCCCCTGTGCAGGACTTAACCTCATTCAGCTCATTCGTGTGGAGTGGGGTTTTGTCCAGAAACCACTCTACTGCGCTATAGTCTGCTGGGGAGATTCTGCAGGTAAATGCTGCAGAACCTCCTTCCCACACTTCAACATCTTGCAGATCTTCTGTAATCAGTACTTTCTGGCCTAGAAGGAGCAGATACAAGAGACGTTTTGCATTTCTTGCAGTTCATAACATTCAACTTAATTATCCATTACCCAAAGCAGGATAAATCTGTAATGATTACCCACCATGCTTTTACTGGGAGACAAACCACTTATCTTCAGTAATAATGGTGTTTATCATGTTATTACTGTATTTACTACAGATATTTTAATTACAGTTTTAAGTACATATCCTTAAAACTGCTGATGAAAAAACAGTTTTAAAACCCTGCTACAAAATCACAAGGTGAAGATTAAATATGGATAATTAGTTAGTGGTGTTTTCACAGCCATGTATGCCATTTTATGTATCAAAAAATCTGAAGACTGACTAAGAGCATTTGTGGGTTTGAAGAAATTAAGACAGGAATACACAAAACTGACAGACTACAAAAAACAAATTAAGCCAGACACAACATACTAAAGCAAGATAAATTCCAGAGAAAATCTGGTATGTTATAAACAAGCTTGGAAAGAAACAGTGCAGTTCATGTAACATCCTCTCCACATACAGACATGTGCGAGCATGTGCGCGAGCACGCACACGCACACACAAACACACACACACACACACACACACACACACAGGCACACCCACTCAAAAACAAGCACGCAGTATGACACAGATATTGCTTGCACACCTTAAGAAATGGCAAAACATGCCACATTTGAATAGAAAGAAGGGATAAGTATAGTTTTTCCCAGCCTTGGCTTAACAAAGGAAATGAACACCTGATCATGCTTGTTGCATGACTTGGTTCTGCCCACCACATAAAACTTAAGATGAGTGTGAACAGCCAAACAATTATTAGGGTATTCAGGAAAATGAATTCACTGGTTCAAAATCTGTGACAGCTTTGGAAATAACAAATGGGGTAGTTTTAAGTGTAATGCTTTCCATTTGGAAAACTAAGTGTAGTCTTAACAGAAAGAGCTTGTAACTCAGAGATTCTCTTAACTGAAGTAATGGCTTCTAAGAAAAAGGGTTTATAAGACAAGAACGTTATACCTGTAGAGGCTGTGGGTTTAGGGGCTAGAATAGTAAGCTTCTTAAGCATGAAGTAAATGTTCCAAGGAAGCAAAGTTCTGTAACTGAGGGATGGAGGTAGAAAGTACTTAATAAAAGACCTTATAAACCTTGAAAAAGGCAAGAGAAAATGACTCTAGGCAAGAGCAAAGGAAACAAATGGCTGCCAAATGAACCCTGATGAGTCCATCATCAAAATTACCTGAGAGTTAAACAAGAACTATGGGTATAGGAGTGGTAAAGGGGTCTGTCTACACTTTCTAGTCAATCAGAAAACTGGGTCCACTTATCTCAGTACTTTTTCTGGATAGAAGACTTCTCACATAAAAAAATAATGTAATACTGAGTATAGCTGGGGCAGTTTTTACAAATACCTTTATGATTTCATGGAAAATTATGTTCTTATGGTTCCTTGTAAGCCCAGTTCATTTACGTCTCTATGGTGGGATTAATTCTTTGCAAAAGTTCTATAAAAGATCACGTTATGTGTGGAAAAAATATAAGAAATGTCTAAGCCAAAGGAGGCTTGTAAGGCATAAGACAGTAAAATAGTGACTTTTGAAAATTATTAAGGGGTGTTTGATGGAATTACAATAGCATATTATAACCAACATACAAGAATGATTATAAAACAGGACTGGCTCTTAGTGCTGGCGATAATGTAATACCCTGGCTGATATGCTTTTATCCTACTTTTGTGGCAATGATACTTCAAAGGCCATGGTTAATAATACTGGTGTAACAGATTATGTCTGTCCATCTATGTTTTCATTAAAACCAAAAAATTAGATGCTGTTGGCCCTGATGGCATAAGTGGAGTTTTTTTTGTCTGCAGTTATGTATGAAACTGCTCCTTGCTTATGTTTTTTTGTTTCAAAAATCACTACAGCATAGTTATGCGCCAGGTATTTGGAAATTAGCCTATGAGGTTACAGTCCCGAATGGCGGTTGTACAACTGGTACTGAAAATTATAGACCGATTAATCTTACAAGTATATTCAACGAGTGCTTTGAAAAGATTATTTATGAATACATTTCTGAGATGTTTTGTGATAAAAGAGATGTAACCCAGCATGTTTTCATGACAGGTAAATCCTGTCTTTCAAATTTATTATCTATCGTAAAGTATGGCAGACATTGGATAACTGTATGTCTATCTATGTTCTGTATTTGGATATGTCTATGGATTTGATAGAATGCCACACAACAAGGTTATTTCATTGTTACAGGATTATGGTTTGAATAGTTATGTGGTTCGGTGGATAAAAAAATTGGTTATTGGGGCAGAAGTGTAGGATTAAGGTAGGATGTCAACTATCTGATGAGAAGGAGATTAGTTTGGGTGTACTGTAGGGATCAGTGTAATAGCCTATTATTTTTGGTGTATTTTTGTCTAGTTTTCCTAACGATGGTAGAATACGGTTTAGTAAATATGTTAAAGTTAATTCTGCCATTTGTGGCATATTACTTCAGTTTGTGCTACAAAGTTTTCTGGATAATATAAAATCAGCCTCTGCTCCTCTGACCATAACAAACCATCCAGGAGAACTACAAACCCTAAGTTTCTATTTTACTACTGCATTTGTTGCACTTGCCTGTATTTCACGCCAACTGCTGCTTTTACTTATTTAAGAAAATATCGGTTCTGCTGTTTTATTCTGTTGCTATATTTAATTTAGGGAAAAATATGTTGCTTTTTACATTGCCTATTTAATTTAAGAAAAAAACAGTATTCTGCTTTTATTCTGTTGTTGCACTTTTGTTGGCCGTAGTACAGATTGGATTCAGACCGGCTGAATTCAGTTCTGTTTGAGGACTTAGCACTAAAAATCAGGACATCTTATTTTGGAGAGACCCCCCCACCCCACCCCACCCATATCCTCATGGCAGGAGCGTACAGTAGGACTATTTAATTGAAGGTTACTGGTTCAGGGCTCAGTCTGAGCTATTTCATTGGTTCAGGGCTCAGTCTGAGCTATTTCATTGGTGCAGGGCTCAGTTTGAGCTACTGTACTGGTGCAGGCCTCAGTTTGAGCTTTCTCACTGGTTTCTTTGTATTAGATGCTTTGCTGTTGTATTATACTTAAGGACTGTGTTTACACACATTGACACTTTTCTTAGAAAGGCTACAGAGAGCTAGGCAATCAGCGTCTGCTCCTCTGATCATACCAAACCATTCAAGAGAACTACAAACACCAAGTTTCAATTTTACTACTACATTTGTTGCACTTGAATGTATTTTACACTAACTGCTGCTTTTACTTATTTAAGAAAATATTTATTCTGCTGTTTTATTCTGTTGTTATATTTAATTTAGGAAAAAAATGTGCTGCTTTTTACTCTGTTGCCTATTTAATTTAAGAAAAAAAAAGTATTATGCTTTTATTCTGTTGCTGCACTTTTGTTGGCCATAGTACTGGACTGAGACCTGCTGAATCAGTTCTGTTTGAGGACTGAGCACTAAAAATCAGGACATCTTCTTTTGGAGAAACCCCCCCCCCCTCCCCACCCTTGTGGCAAGAGATTACAGTAGGACTATCTACTTGAAGGTTACTGGTTCAGGGCTTAGTTTGAGCTGTTTCATTGGTGCAGGGCTCAGCTTGAACTTTTTTATTGGTTTCTTTACATTAGCTGCTTTACTGTTGTATTGTTTATGTGTAGTGTACCATCGAGCACTGCACTGCAGTGCAGTCTATAACTCTTGGCGGTGATAGATTCAAAACATCTAACAGGCGTAGTTTTCCTAGCAGCAATTTTACCTCTTACCTATCAACATCAGAGGTACAGATCCCCTTTTTTCAGACCTCCTACTGTACACCTCATAGGCTAGTCCCCTAACTGATACCCCCATTTTTTTCTCCTTATCTGTGCAGATACCTGGCTCAAACCTTGCATTACGGACTGTCAGTTTCCCTCTGTTTCTCCTACTACCTTGTCTGATATGAGTTTTTGAGGCAGTGCAGCAAATGCCTTATGAACAATGACAACCATTTGCTCCTAAATCACTCAAGTACAATTTGCGAAAGATGCTCGTACACGAAGAATCTAGAATCACTGCTCTCTCGTGTCCAAAACAGCGACACTAACCAGGTTGTCAAATCACACACCAAGACTCCTACTATATGTACTCAATACATAAACCTTCATTTGTGAAAGTACACTCCGGAAACCTACCTAAACACCAGAGACCTCCAAACCACAAACATGCTACACCTAACACTATAATCCTTAAAAACTGAAAAAATCCTTTATTCTGTTGAACAGTTAAGCACTTTCGTGGTTCAAATCCACTTCATCAGACCACATTAAAATCACAGGTTAACTGACAAATATTTAAAACACAGAACAACCAATCAAATCAACTAAGAAAAGGAGGGAAAATTTGTGTAATAAATGTGTAAAACCTGGAAATTCAGATGTAGCTAAAGCACTTCAGGATAGATAATCTATCGACAATAATAGTACAACATATAAAATGCAAAGCATATTGTCGCGTCATAGTAAGACGCTGTCCGGTTCGATTCTCAGTTAGAGCGTCTTCTGCATGAAGACATGCATGAATGGGCGTACCTTCGTTGAAGGTTGTGCATCAGGGCTGGTAACTCAGCACGTAAAAATCAACTACCAATCATTAGCGGACCGGAGTTCCGCTGTGGCGACCCCTAACCGGGAAAAGCCGAAAGACACAACAACAACATAAATATATATATATATATATATATATATATATATATATAAAGGCCAATGTTATAAATACATTATATATAGTCCTGTAAACAATCTATTCCAGAAGTTTTAGTTATAGGTGACTCTATAGTGAGACATACAGATGCCTCACTCACCAGGTTAAACAAGGAGAAGGTTACGGTCAGCTGTCTGTCTGGTGCAAGGATTCATCAGATCACACATTTCAACAGCAATTACTATTACAACTCCATCATAGTTCATGTTGGTGTGAATGACTTGAGAAGTACCTCTCTGGACTATATGAAGAGAGACATGATTAAGCTCACTGAATATGTGTCCCAGGCAGGTAGGTCCCTAGCTTTGAGCATTATTTCCCTCACCTAGGATGACACTACACCACAATATAAACAAAAACTGAATGACTTCAATAATTGGCTAAGTTTCAGGTGTCATTCTAAGGTGATCCAGTTCCTGTCAGCCTGTGATAACATGGTGGACAGACCATGCTGCTTTGCTAATGATGGACTTCACCTGACACCTCTAGGCTTTCGGTTGCTGGCTAAGGCACTTGTCTTTCCATAATGCCTTTTTTAGGCAAGGTCAGAAAAACAAAACTTCTGATGTGAAAATATCAAACACAAAGAAACTAAAGGTCATGCTGCTAAATGCTAAGAGTTTAGAAACTGCACTCTCTGGAAGCACTCATCTCCCTGGAAGATGCTGATGTCTGTGCAGTCACATAAACCTGGTTCAAGGTCACAGTAAGTACCCCAGCCTTGCAAGGCTACAATACCTTCCACACTTTCAGACAGCAAATTGAAGGTGTTAGAAACAAAGGAAGTGGAATATCTATCTTCATTAAAGATAATTACACCTCTAGACTGGTTAGACAAGATAACTCTATGGAGTTACCCCAAGTCCAAATTACTGTGGGTAAGACCTTCCCCTTCATGTCATCGCCAGTTACAGGTCCCCTTCTATGAACCAAGAAGTCCATACAGCTTATTCTGACCTACTTGGGACAATTAAAGTACAACCTAACACCCTAGTCATGGGTGACTTCATGTATTCCTCCATTATTTGGAAAATTTATACAAGCCCAAACTCTCTCGCACAAATGTTTTTGGACTTTGTTAACTCAAATGTCCTGGAACAAATAGTGCACCACCCCACAAGGGGCTCTAATATTCCAGACCTGGTTCTCACCAATATGAGTGACCTATGCAATGCCTCAAGTACAGGACCTGCACTTGTTAAATCCAACCACAAATCAGTCATTTTTGAAGTAGCAATAGCAGCAGAACTCTCCAAAGGAGAAGTCAGTCTAAAAAACTTCACCAAAGCTAACTATACCCTCCTAAGGGATGGTATAATTGAATTCCAAGTTCCAGTCTCCACAGATGGCATTGACGGCTATACTAAGGATACACTGATGCCCTTATAAACACCTACACAAATGTATAGACACAGCTGTGTCTGATAGGATTACAGCAAGATACTCAAGAAAAAACAAACCATCCTGGCAGACACCTAGCAGGAACAGATTATACAATAAGCAAAAGAAGATGTTGTCTAAAAATACAAAAGTGAGAACCCAGAACTGGAAAAGTACCAAACTCGGCATAAACAAGCAATTAAGACAGCTCATAAAGTCCTCAAAGAGCATCTATGAGAAAAAATTTGCATCCATAGCCAAGGATAACCATAAGGCTTTTTTCAGCTATGTCTGCAACCTAAAAGTTAGGACTCAGACATGTGCTGAACTAATTGTGGACGGTACTGCACACACTGACCCTATGGAAATTGGAAACCTGTGCTAGCAGACAGGCTAGGCGAAAACTTCACTCCCCTATCTCCTCCAAGCATACCACAAACCATGTCTTCAACATCACCTCCTCCATGCATCTCTAAAGAATGTCATCAATGCTCTCTCCAAAACTAAGAACACAGCCTCCATGGGACCAGATGTCATTCCGGTCTGCATACTTAACATCCTTAAACAAGACCTAGCTACTCCACTAGGAACCCTGTTCAACCACAACCAGAATACTGGCTTTGCCTCCACTGAATGGAAAACAGTGACTGTTATTCCCCTTCACAAGGGTGGCTCGGCAACAGACCTGGATACCTAAAAACCCATAAGTTTAACCAACCTCATCTGCAAGGCAATGGAATGGAACATATCATCATGGATCTCATAAACAAGGATATATGTGACGTCCAAACCCTAGATCCATCCCAGTTTAGCTTTGTCAAGGGTAGGACATGCCTGCTAAACCTGGTGGACTTCTTCGAGAATGTGACCACAGTCACAGACGTAGGCAAAGCTGTGTAAACAGCCTATCTTAAGTTGGCCAAGGCCTTCGACACAATCCCACATTCGAGCATCACTGACAAACTAACCCATTTGAATATCAACTCCTATATTGTCAGGTGTGCTGCAAACTGGCTCAAAGACCGACAACACTTAAAGTATGAGTCATCACCTCTATCAACAGACCTGTCACCACTGGGATCACACAAGGTTCAGTACTGGGCCCCCTCCTGTTTGACATATACTTCTCAGAAGTCCAAGCCAAAACAGAGAAGCTGTGGCTAACCATGTTTGCAGATGACTGCAAATTAGGTGCTATCACTGAATCCCCTATAATATCAGAATTCTTCAAAAGGAGTTTACACAGACCAATGAATGCTGCCAAAGCCATGGCCTTAACTTCTTCTTCTTTTGTTTTTTTTCATGGTTAGGGGCCGCCACAGTGGATCACCTGTTCGCTCATGATTGGCAGTGGAGTTTTACGGTGTTGGGTTGCCAGTCTGGAACCCAACCTTCCACAGAAGGCACACACAGGCACTCACTCACGCCTAGGGCCAAATTAGAGTATCCAATCACCTACAGCATGTCTTTGGGATGTGGGAGGAAAGCGGAGCACTCGGAGAAAACCCACACGACCACAGGGAGGGCATGGAGACTATGCACAGAAGGCACCCCAGCCAAGGCTCGAACTGGGAACCTCTTGCTGTGAGGCAGCAACGCTAACTGCTGCACCACTGCAGCCACCCAAAAAACATGGTCTTACCTAAATGCTAAAAAAAAATGCATTATCATTCCCTTCGGTAAAAACAATGTTCCTGCTGATTATAAAATAAACAATAATATCCTAAGTACCAATTCTGTAGTGGGAGACCTGAAAACACAAATTGACTGTGACCTCAACTTTGACCACCATGTGTCTACTATGGTGAGGAAGGCATTCTATGTCACTCAACTGATTAGCAAAGGTATCACCTCAAAAGCAAAAGAGGTTGTAACTCCCCTGTACTTGTCCCTCATCGGCCTATTACTGACTATAATGCTCCCTTTGGAATGTAATGTACCAGACACCTGCATCTCTTAAAGGTTGCCACTCCTCTGGAATAGGCTTCCAGTCCATGTCAAGCAGAGCACCTCCATGACCCTGTTTAAGCACAACCTGGACGACTGGATGGGAAACTGTGAATTTCTGCTGGGGATTGTCCCTACTTCTCTCCTGGAAATGGGCAGTCCTTGCTAGAAAAATCTTAGGCATAGATGATATCTCTCATCTACTATTATATTTGGATTTAACAGCTAGCCATATAAAGACCTTCGAGTCAATAGTCTAATAACATCCTATGAACCTATAAACCTATATAAGTTCACAGGTGTTTACTAGGCTAACAACCACAAGGGCCTCTAATCCTAGCCATGCATGCCAAATTTCTGACAAGTTCTGGTACCCTTGATAAGTGTAAGCAGGGGCTTGGGGGATGAAACATTTACAAGCAGGAGCCTGGTTGAGGAAGAACTTACAGGTTGCCTGTGTAGAGAGACAGGTGTGAAGCCAGGTATGAATTTCCAGTTCCCCATCCAACTGTCCAAGTTACACTTGAATTGGGTGTCAACTAATAGCATAGACAAGTGTAAAGAATAGCGATTACACTGTATCTTTATGCTTTGGAAAATCTGAGGATTAAAGTAGTGGAAACCCTTAACGATCTGTGGGTAATAACTGATACGAAGTTATGTTTTGAGCCACATCTGGTGATTATTATAAGGAAGTGCTATAGTGAAATACATAGTATTTTCAGGTCCTTTGATAGCCAGGATAGGACTGTGTTATTGTCTCTCTATAAAACTCTAGTTAGACTTATAATTGAATACTGTGGATCAATTTGTTTATACAGTAATCAACAACTTAATAGACTCGTGCAAATTCAAAGGCATTTTGCTAGGTGGAATTTTTGGTATGTGGGGTCTTAAATATAAAGAAAGATTACATTTGTTATCATTATACACTATAAAATAAAATCAGTGTATGCAAATTTGATTATGGCATTTAAATGTTTCAAAGAATTTAATTCTGGTGGTATGGTTGGCATTAATAGGTTGTTTTGCTCATTTAATACCAGAAATAAAGATCTCATGATTGAGTGTACATCAGGTAAGACTGTTGAATGGTATAAATCCTTTCTTGGAAGGATTCCTGGTTGGTGAAATAATATTCCACTACACATTAGGACGTCATTGTCAGGTATTTCTTTTAAGCAGTGGTTGGATGATTGGGTTGGTAATATGGTTTTTGATTCAGTATATTCTGGTGGCTTTGGACTTGTATACTGAACACTAAACACTGAACTGCTCTCTAGGAAAAAGGTGGGCATTTGACTATCAAGGGCACTGGAGAAACCAGGTCTCCCACCAGAGAAAGTCAAGGATTGGGGTAGGCTCATCTGAATGATGAGACAGCAGCGTCATGAGAGAACACAGACAGATGGACTGTAGAAGAAAGTGGTACAGAAAACAGAACTAGATTTGTCTGAGTCAGAAATGAGCTATTACAGTGAAGCTGATCCTGACAAGCTTGGCTTTTTGGATGAACTAAAATGAGAGAAAAGCATAAAGGAGTCAATTTGTCCACTGCTGGTAAGGGGAATCTAAGGCCCATCTCCCCAAAGGAAAATTAGAAGAAAGGAAACTGGGATATCTGTGTGGCTTGGAGAAGCAACAAGGTGCATAATGGAGTGCCCTAGATGCAAAAGAATATGTTTGTAATTCAAAAGCACAGGGATAACTTGATGGGCATCAGAATACAGTGGTTACATCTGTCCTCAAGAGACTATCCTTTCCTAGAATATACATTTTCACTGAGAATCATTACATCTTGATGGCTCACGGCCATATTCCTCTTGGGACAGCGGGTAGGAATTTGTTCCCCACTGTTTGGTGATGTACTAGGCTGTAGTCATAATGTATGACTGCATGGACATAACTCCCTTCGGTAGGTAGTCTTCAAAGGGCAAAAGTGATAGAAGAACTCCTCCCACTTCCAAGACATTAACATGCAGGTGAGACTTCTGATATGTCATAGTAAAACACTCCACCATACAGCAGAATCCAAGATCAGTGTGTAGCATGAGGAATCTGTAAACTGGAGCAGGTTCCTTGAATGAAGTTTTGCTAGCTCTTGACACCACTAAAGATGCAAAAGAAATACTTTCAATATCCAAATTGGATGACAGGGAGGAGCATGATGTCAAAGCCACTGGACTGCTGAAGAAAGTACAACTGTGTACACCCCATAAATGTAGATGTTCGAGTGTATTCACTGTTGCAGTCATTACATTTGGGTTATCTGCTTGCAATAGCCCTCAGTCGGCCTGATTAACAAAGTCTTGGGTCCTGTGTCGGTTGCTGTCCTTTCTTCCGTGATGTCAGGTCATCAGGGGTATAAAACATGCAGCCGACGCCACTGCATCAGTTTTTCTTGCCCCAGATGTCAGGTGCCCCCCTAATGGGAAGCAATTAAATATATAAATATACAAGGATATATCTCCAACAAAAAAACAGACACCAAAAAGTTTTAAGCATAGCAAGGGAAAGTAGAGGTATAGCCAAAAGAAGTTAGGGGGCTGGAGCGAAGGTAATCAGGACTGCAACAGTGAATACACTCGAACATCTACATTTATGGTAAGTGCACACAACTGTACTATGTTCTTCATGTTTCACTGTTGCAGTCATTACATTTGCATAGATTCCCAAAACTACGGTTGGGAGGAGGAATTTAAGTAGCTTTAGGGCCAGCTATAAGGCCCTGCAAGACTGCAGTGGCAAAGCCAGCTCTGGACTTAGAGAAAATTGGTAAATGATAATGCTTAGTGAAAGTATGTACAGAACTTCAGGTAGCAGTTTCTAGGATGTCCCTGGTAGGGACGCCTCTGAGAAAGACTCTAGAGGTAGATGCAGCCCTGGTAGAGTGGGGTCTGATGCTTATAGCAGAAATGAATGCAATGGCCTATCCATTTAGAAATGGTTTGCTTTGACATAGTCTTCCCCTCTTTCCCTGCAGCAAATGCCACCAGCAGTTGTTCAGATTTCCTTTGAGGTTTAGTCCTGTCCAAGTAGAATCTAAGTTGTCTGTGCACATCTAAGGAGTGCAGTATCCATTCCCCTTTGTTCTGTGGATTAGGAAAGAAGGTTGGCAAATGGATGGACTGATTAAGAGCCACACTGGATACCACCTTGGGCATGAAGGAGGGATTCGTTCTGAGGGACACCCTGTCCGCATGAAAGATGATGAAAGGCTCCACTACCATAAAGGCCTGTAATTCAGATACCCTTCTTGCTGAAGTGATTGCTAAAAGGAATGCTGTTTTCCAAGAAATAAATTTTAAATATGCAGTAGCAGCTGGCTCGAAAGGAGGAAGAGTGAGTTTCTCCAAGACAAAGTTAAGGTCCTAGGCTGGAGTTGGAGCTCTCCTCGGTGGCCTTAAATTTTTGGCCCCTCTAAGGAACTGCTTGAGCAGTGGGTGAGAGAAGAGGGGAGGTTCAATGTTATAATGAGCTGAAATGGCTGAAGCGTGAATTCTGATGGAGGAAAAGGACAAGCCCTTGTGAAGCATCTCAGTTAAGTATTGTAAAATCTGAGGTAAATTGGGTGCTGCTGTGCTCATCCCTTGAGATTGGTTCCAGGCACAGAATCTTTTCCATTTCGCAGTATAAGATTTCCTAGTACTAGGTCTCCTTGCCTCTAAAATGATATCCATCACTGGTTTACTGAGGGATGGTAAAGGAGAGATCAGGTAATTAGCCAGGCTGCTAGGTTCAGTGTTTGAAGCTGAGGGTGCAGAAACTGGTTCTCCTGCTGAGACAACAAGGAAGGTGTCTGAGGCAGGTGCCATGGGGCCAGCCATGACACACTGCGCAAGAGGGGGTACCAGTGTTGGCGTGGCCAGTCTGGTGCAATCAAAATCGTCCTTGGCTTGTCCTGTTTGATTTTTAGTAGTACTTTGGAGAGCAGAGGCAGAGGAGGAAAGGCATAAACTGATAGTTTTTTTCAGTTGAAGGACAGAGCATTCACTTTCCAAGCTTGCTTGTGGGGAATCCTTGTGCAAAATTTGTCCAATTGATAGTTCTGGGGTGAGGCAAACAGGTCTTTACCTGGGCTCCTCCCATTTGCTTGTCAACATGTTGAAAATGCTTGGTTCCAGTTTCCACTCGTGTGGGTCCATGAGGTTTCTGCTTAGCCCGTCTGCCAGTGTATTTTATTTTCCTGGCAGGAATTGAGCTTGTAGATTCACTTGGTAGCTCAAGGCTGTGTTCCACAATGCCATGGCTAGTCTGCAGAGGAGGTAAGAATGTGTACCCCCCTGCTTGTTTATGTACCACATAACAGTGGTGTTGTCCGTCTTTACCATTAGTTGTCCTGGAAAAATGTGATCCTTGAAGGCTGTCAGAGCATTCTGTACAGCTAACATTTCTTTTTGATTGATATGCAGGTGCATTTGACTTGGGTTCCATTTGTCCTGAATGCACTTCCCTGCCAGATGAGCACCCCATGCATAGTCTGATGCGTCTGTTTTTAGGGTTTGGGCGGCAGGGGGTAGCGTGAATGGTAGACCCTTGTTTTGGTGGCAGGCCTCTGCCCGCCAAAGGAACTCTAGGTGCAGGCAAGGTATGACAGGAACCATTGCTTCTAGATCCTGAGAATGTTGACACCATAGGCTTTTTAGATACCATTGTAGTTTCCTCATATGCAGTCTTATATATGGAATTAGAGGAATGCAGGAGGCCATGAACCTCAAGGATTGCAGTATTTGCCTTGCAGATAGCAGGGTTTTTGTGGCCACTTGTTTGAAGTAGGTTGTCAAATGAATCCGTTTCTCTGGCATGAGGAAAGCCATCTGGGAAGTTGTATTCAAGCTTGCTCCCAGGAATATAATTTGTTGACAGGGTGCCAGGTGTGATTTCTTTTCATTTATGGTGTACCCCAGACAAGTCAGCACCCTTTGTACAAAGGCCAGATGATTCAAAAGTATGTCCTGGCTTTCTGCCTGAATTAGACAATCGTCCAGGTATGGGTATATTTGAATATGTGTTTGTCTGTAAAATGCAATAACTGGAGTTAGGCACTTTGTGAATACCCTGGGAACAGTAGATAAGCCAAAGGGCAGTGCAGAGAACTGATAATGCATGTAGCCTCCTTTGAAGCGTAGGTATCTTCTGCAAGATTCCCTGATAGGGATGTGCAGGTATGCTTTTTTAAAATCTAATGTTGCCAACCAAGCATTCTTGCCTAGCATAGGAAGCAACTGGTAAAGAGTTAACATCTTGAATTTTGGAATCACCAAAAAGGTGTTTAGAGTAGAAAGGTCCAGTATAGGACTCCATGAATTATCTTTTCTGGGTACCAGGAAAATTCTTGAATAGAAACCTTGTCCCTTTTCCTCTTCTGGTACCAACTGAATAGTCCCCATGTTTAAGAGAGAAAGTACGTGCTTTTGGGCCCCTGCTCACTGATTTGGGGGTAGATCTGGCCACCCGTTTGGTGTTGGTAACGTATGGAAGTGAAATCTGTATCTTTGGGACACTATATTTAAGACCCATTTGTCCTGGGTTATTTGTTTCCAGTTTTTGGCGTGCATACCAATCTTTCCGCCTAAAGGAGCATTCAGTTGAGAAGTGCTTGGAAGTTTTAAAGGCAAGTCACTGAGACAGTTTTCCATAGGGGGGAGTCTTACTACTCCCAGATTTGGATGCGGAAGCCCCGCACTGCTTAGTCTTGTGCGTACCCTGTGATTGAAACCTGGGGTTTCTGCTGTGTCTGGGTTTGGATTGAGAAGATCTGGAAGGGGCCGGAAAGGACAAATTCTTAGTGGGTCAATGCCTACTAAATCTTGGAGGCTGAACTTGTAAAAAATCTTTCACAGTTTGCACAGATTTAGCTTTATCTTCCATATTTTTTAAGAACTTCCTCAGCTTTGTTGCCAAACAGGCGGTCCTGATTTAAGGGAGCATCCAACAGTTTATCATTAACATGATCAGGCAAAGCATGCCTTCTGAGTACAGACCCAGTGACAGCAGCCCTGCAAGAGGCTTCTAAAGAATCAAATCCACATTGCAAAGTATGTTTTCCAATCTGTTCAGCAGAATGCATTAAATCCTGTAAGTCTTTATTTTCAGCACAGTCAGGAATCAACATAATTTTCTGTTTAAGCAATCCAATAACATGTTGTTGATACTTTAACATATGAAACTGACAGTTTAAGGCCCTAATGGCCGAGGTTGCAGAAGTGTAAACCTTCTTACCCCATTTATCCAGCGCCCTGGAGTCTCTATCAGAAGGGGTAGGATTTTTAGCAGTAAAAGCCTTAATGCCCTTGGGTCCCTGTGAAATAGTCTCTGGATCCGCAATACGATTTTTAAAAAGGAACTTGTGAGAATCAGGGAAACTGTAATATCTATCACGTTTTCTGGGAGCAGGAGGCAAAGAATTAGGGGCCAAATTAGACTCAAAAAGGCATCATCAACAATGTCTAGTACCGGAGGTATAGCTAAAGTCCTATGCTGAGGTAGGAGTAAGAAATCCCTAAGCCTCTTTTTTGAATCAGAAAAATCCTGGCTTTCCCAGTGAAAATGCTCCCTTAAAGTGTGCAAGGTTTCCCCAAAAGAAAAATCCTCTGGAGAGGAAGCAGAGGGAATCAGAATCATCATAAGTAGATAGGGGTAAATCCAGATCATCAGAAGAATCAGAAAAATTAGAATCCTGATCAAAGGATTCATAAACAAATTCAGTCCTAGGTCTCTTAGAAGGGGGGTGGGGTTGGCTTCCCCTGGTTAGAGTTATAAAATCTTCAGCCATTCTTATCATTTGTTTTTTAGGCATAGAGGCCTGTGTATGCAGCCTGGGCGTCTGTTTCTTAGGTGACTGCACAGCGGCTCTGGACACTTCCAAGGCAGAGACATCCGCAGGTTCCACAGTTGAAGCATCTTGCGGCATACCGAATTACGAATGGGTCTCAGTAGAGGCCTGTGAATCAGAAGTAGCAGGTATCAGGGGCTGCAAAAGTGCCTCACTGAGTACCCAGTAGTCGAATGGCTAACTGATGACATTTCAGGATAATTGAACCAAGAACCAAAATATTTAGAGGCGAAAATATACCGATGATGGATAGTGCATTGATTAAATAAGGCACAAAACTGACAGCAAGGTACATCATGGTCAGGGCCTAGGCAAGGCATACAGTACGAATAAAAATCTTTGTGGGGTATTTGCTTTCCACAAGAAATGCAATTATTAACTTTTACTGACATCGGTAAGGAGCAAGAAAAAGTTTCCCCAACGGGGTACTTAGCTTTAGTTGAAGACTTCGGTTCTGAAACTCGAAAATGAAAATTTCAGGAGTCAGCTGACCAGCACTTGCAAACTGCTTCTGCTTCGGGCACCGCACTGCAAGAAAGACTGATGTTTTATACCCCTGACGACCTGAAGTCACGGAAGGAGGGACAGCAACCGACGCAGGACCCAAGACTTTGTTAATCAGGCCGATTGAGGGCTACTGCAAGCAGATAACCCAAATGTAATGACTACAACAGTGAAACACGGAGAACATTCCATGTGAATATAGCATGAAGAACCATGCAAATGGAAGTGCTATGAACACAAACACCTTGAAACAAGTCCTTCCTGAAATTCAATGAACCATCTGAACAAAAGCAACTACTTGCTAGAGGGATAACATCTTGTCCTGGAAAGAAAAGACTTGACACACTGCAGTATGAATGTGACAGACAGATCTGGGAGCAGCTAGGACTTTCATTGGCTGACTGTTACTTCAGTAGAAGAGAGCAGCTAGAGGAGAGGCTCACTGTTATGCACCAGATATACCTCAGACTTGGCAGTGAGGAGCCAATCATCAGGGTAAGACAAGTCATGGTCCCCTAAAGTCTTTGGATGTCTGCAACTACAGACATGTACTTTCTGAAAACCCTGGGGGCTGAAGTGGAATAAAGGGGGATGTCTGAACTGGTACTGAGGGTCTCTGAAATGAAAGTACAGACAACTCCTTGCCTCTTTGGCTATCCTGATGTTAAGGTACATGTCTTTGAAATCTGAACAGTACATCCAGTCTCCTTGTCATATTTTGGTCTTGACATGAATAGATTACGTCTGTTAACATTTTAAATGGACATGTTTCTCTAGTTAATTTGGTACCAAAAAGAATCCAGAATAATATCATAAGCCATTCTCATCTGGTAAGACCTCTTGGATGACTCTTTTGTTGAGCAACTTTAAGAATACCTGCTTCCGGGCAGCTCATTTTTGATGGGTTAAGGTATGTGGTAAGGGAAGTAATTGGAGATGGTGAGGGGAAAGAAATTGACTATAAAAGCCCTGGATATTATCTGCCTTCAATATCTCTCCTAGCAGATTTTCCTCCATGTCCTGTTTGGCAGGAAGAATTGGCTAACAACTACTTCCATAGTGGGATAGTTAATGAACCACCCTACCACTGGCTGCTGCCTTTTAGTCACTGCTTAGAAACCAGAGTTCTGGGTCTGCAACCCTCCATGAAACCAGAGTGCAATGATTGCCTATTTCTAGCTTTATTCAGTTGTTGCAGTCCACCTTGAAACATCTGTCACTGACTATTGTGCAGCCTGGCAAAGGTACATTATGAAGAGTAAAATTTTGCACCCTCTGCACAAGGGTGGTAACTCTACTGAACTCTCAAACCTTTGTCCAATAGCCTTACTCTCTCCATTAGCAAAAATTATGGAAAAATAAATCCACCGACAACTACTCGACCACCTTCTCCAAAATAACTTACTAGCTAGCTGTCAGCATGGTTTTAGGCCATTCCACAGCACCACCTCTGCCCTCTTATCCTTTTCTGTCTGCATCGACAAAAATCGTAATAACAACACTCTATCTTCTGCACTCTTTATTGATCTCTCAAAAGCCTTGGATATGGTTAACCATCAGCTTCTTGTGGATATACTTAAATCCCTCTCACTTGATACACAGGCACTACAGTGGTTCAAGTCCTACTTAGAAAACAGACAACAACCTGTGCTCTGGTATAATGAACTATCTACACACCTTCCTGTTACCCTTGGTGTTCCTCTGGGCTCTATTTTGGGCCCTCTCCTATTCTCAATTTTTATCAATGATCTAAATTTAACAAGTCCTCAAGCTACCTGCATACAATATGCAGATGATTCAACATTAATATGCTCCGCTACTTCCTTATCTGAACTCCAATTCCTCACCCAAAATGTATTTAACATAGTTGAAAACTGGTTCCTACAGCGCTGCCTTCTCCTGAACCCCCCCCAAAAATAAATTATTGCTCTTCAATCCTACAATAAAGTCCTCACAAATAGACTTCACAGTGATATCTAATAATGGCACTGTTATATCTCCCGACCCAACCACCAAACACTTAGGATTAACAAAAGACCACAACATTACCTTTGACACACACATCAACACTACAATAAAATCAGTTAACAGAAAGCTAGGCTCCCTTTACAGGATTAAACCCTTCCTTACTCCAACAGCTAGAACTACTATTGCCCACACCCATCTTATCGCTACCCTCCTTTACGCCTCACCCATTTATACCAATCTTTCTAAAAACAACTTCAACAAACTGGCAGCCTCATATAATAACATTGCCAGATTTGCCACTAGCTTCCCATTTAGAGCCCACAATTGTCACAATCTAAAACAACATGGATGGCTAGAACTCCATAACCAACTTCTATTTCACCAACTTATTATCACAAACAAGATCCTCTATCATACCAGTAATACCCCAATACTCACTAGCCTTATTACCCCCTACAAAAATCTCACAACCCTACGCTCAGCAAATAAATTACTAGTATCTATACATAAATCCAACAACAAGGCTGGGGACTCACTGTTCTCCAACACTGTGCGGAAAACTTAGAACCTGCTTCCCAGGGAACTCTCATCTCTTTCCTCTACACTATTTTTCAAAAAGCAACTTAAAGTATACCTTAAAACTCACTGGCTATGCCCATGCACTAACCCAGACTAATAATCTCCTTCATTCATATTTAATGTATACTTATCTTACTACTGCTGTGCTTTGTCCACCTTTTTCTTTAAACATGATAAATAGAGGTCCGAACCCACAAATGGAGACAAATATTTTAATACCAACAAGGATTAGCGCTTTTGTCTTGTAGCAAGATTTCATCAGATAACAGAAAATCTACATCACATGTCTTTTAAAACCTACTCAATTAGCCACAATTGAAATTTAAAGACACATGAATCCATTTCAATATAAAACATGCATACAACAAAAAATGCATGCTGAAATTTTAAAGTGTGACCTCATGAAATGAAAGTGGTCAAAATATACAATAGTTGAACACTATAATAGTTTAAAATTTTACTGCTTTGGCTATCAATACCGGCTTAATGGTAATATATTCATTTAAGCCGGGAAAAATATTAGATTTTAGCCTAAGCTGCCACTTCAATTCCCTATTAAGCAATGCATTTTTAACATCTCCCCCCCCAGGGTTAGTTTTCATCACATCAATAATCCCAAATTTAAAACCACTAAAAGAAGAACAGTCACTGGAGTGTTTGCACAGTGCACTAGTATCCTTCCTAGTCCTAATGTCGTGAAAGTGCTCATACATTCTATCCTTCAAAGCTCTCTCCGTCTTTCCTATATAGAATGCAGGGCACTTTTCACATACAGCCAAGTAAACTATAATTTTAGTGTTACAGTTACCTTTACAAAACCTCACAGTACTGTTCATACCATTATTTAAACATACACTATCCTCCTTAATAATATGTGAACACTGACTACAGTTACCACATTGACTAGTTGCCTTTTTCACTATATTGTTAAACGTCTCCATTTGTTCAAATAGTCTTTTAACATTTTTTCGTGTTTTAAAAGAAAATATAGGTTCACTGCCTACTACTTCATATAACTCTTTGCTAGTTTTAAGCATACTCCAATTAGCTCTTATAATATCAGTAAATGTGTCAGAAAAGGCATTAAATTCAGTGACACAAGCCCTTTGGAACTTGTTGTCATCTCTTCCTTTAACCAAAATGTTCAATGGTTGACCTAATAAGGCCTTGCATTTAGTACCCCACCCTCTATACATTTAATCCAGCACCCCCTGTACCAAATCACTTGGATACCCCCTTTCTACAAACTTATCACCCAAAAAAATTGAGTTCCCCAACCAATTCAGCTTTATCTGAGGTCATCCTTGCGACACGTACCACCTGTCCTTTTATAAGACTTTTTTTTCTGAAACAGAGGGTGATTACTAGTGTAATGCAAATAACTAATACACCAAGTACTTTTTCTACAAATTCTAGATTTAAACCCATCACTAGTTTGAAAAATAATGGTGTCAAGATAGTTAATGCTAAACTCATCCCAAGTATGTGTAAATGTGAAGAAGGAGGTACATGCATTTAGATATTGCATAAACATATCCACAGTATCTTTTGTCCCCTCCCATAATACAAAAATATTGTCCAAGAATCTCAAATAAAGACGTATATTTTTACTATATGGACAATTGAAGATACCACTCCAGCATAACTAAATTGGCGTAAATGGGGGCACAAGCTTCCCCCATAGCTATCCCACTGACTTGCTGATAGTACTCACCTTGGAAACACATGTAATTGTGGTCAAATACCACTTCCATAAGTTCAAGAATCGGCTGAATTTGGTCTTTAGACATACTGGAATATTTGTTAATACTGTCACTAAAAAACTCATGTCCTTCATGTCTCAGAATACAAGTAAAGAGATCCTTAACATCTGTTGTAAGGAAACCACAACTTTCCTTCCAAACCTCCTTTGTTAACTTACTCAAAAATTCCCAGGAATCTTTTATTAAATGTTCTGTCTTAACTGTAATTTCCTTTGTCCAATAATCTATATAAACTGCTAAGGGATGAGTTTTAGAATTCCTAGCAGACACAATGGGTCTAAAAGGGGGTTCTTTAACACATTTATGCACCTTAGGTACCCCAAAGATGTTAGGGATAATGGGGTTCAATTGCCTCAAATAATAATGTGTCTTACCATCAATCCTATTTTCTAATAAGTATTCCTCTAATAAAGAATCAATTCTCCCATATGCTATGGTAATTTCATTCTTCGATACAGGGGAATAAGTATTAGTATCAAGCAAAATATTTGTTATTGCATTATTATATTCTTCAATACCATAAAGCACTACCCCTCCTCCCTTATCAGGGTTCATTATACGCAATTCAGTTTGAGACTGCAAGTCATAAAGTAGTTTTTTTTCTTCTTTATCTAAATTAAGAGGCTCCACTGTCCACCTATTCCTTTTATATGCTTCATATATTTCTTCAGTAATACTCTTTTCAAACAGCATTAAAGCTGGGTGGAGGGGAGGATTAATAGTACTTTTTCTGGATAAACCCGTGTGACAGTAATTCATATCCTCCTCTGTTTTTTTTTAAAACATACCCAAATTCAATTTTCTAAGATATAGTTTGAGGTCAACCAAAAGGTTGGCTATATCACCATAATTTGATGACATAAACTTAAATCTTTTGGAAAATAGATTAAAATGTTCCTTTTTAAGGGTTAATGATGTATAGTTAAAGATCTTAAATCCTTTATATTCACTTACAACCCCATCGGTGTCTGCAACAAACACTATTTCCCCTTCTTTCCCACTTTCTTCCACCCGTGATTCTCCCCTGTAGTCATATGTGTATGGAGGTGTCCTGGGTCTGGTGGATATCTGGTTTTGCTGGCCAACTGCTCTGACCTTCTTAACGTTAAAAAATGCTCATTATGCTCAGAAAAAGAATCCTGTTCATCTAGTCGCCTATTTGAAGCACAATCAACCCTCACTTCCCTTCCATGCTGAACGTCCCTTTCTTCTATAAATATCCTTGCCATTCCATTCTTATTTTTATTGTAAGAATTGCTTTTGTTTTTGTATGGGCCTGGGTATGCTGTACCTTCAGCATATTGTTGTTTGTCCCTAACAAACTTTTTCTGTTTCCTTAAAAATATATTGTTAATTCTCTTATTAGTCCTAAACAAAACTTTTTTATACGGCTATTCATATTCAGAAAATAGCAAATCTTTTAAAATATCACAATTCAGCTTTTCCACTTGTTTTTGTAAAACAGCCATAGCCATATCATTGTATTTAATCAATTTAACAATCAGCCCCAACCCACATTCATTAAAATAGCAATGAAATTCTTTCAAAGCTTCTTGGGAATAAGCTATACCAAAAGGATATTTAAACATTCTAAGTCCTTGTGGGACCAATTTAAGATCAAGACGACAATGCAAATATCTGTTGTCTATCTGCAAACACTTCAACTTAAAAAGTTTTTTTTTCAAATGTATAAATCATGTCCTTTAAAGTTGGCACATCTTCATTTTGAGACCCAAATACATCAGCAATATTATTAGTAGTAAATGCAGAGTCAAAATCAACATTTTTGTCCATAATGTCAGTAAAACACAAGCTCAAGGTAATTATTAAGCCTGGTGCCCTTAGTACTCATATTTGAATCACATTAATTGTTTCCATTGTTCTTTACATGAAAGACAGTACCTTTAGTATTCTTACGACATTGACAGGCAACTGAGGCGCTACCTTCCATAAAGACTTGTTGACCAGAAGACAAAGTTTGATGGGCAGAAAGCCCTTATCCTGTATTACTGAAAACCACTCGCTGAACGCCAACAAAATCTGTCTTAGCGCCATCATTACTCGCCAAACCCGAGCATGGAGATGACGTAGTCGGCAATTCTGAAGCTCGCTCAGAACACGGTGAAACCAGTCTTGAATGGATAGCTCCGCCTGCCAGTTTGTTTTGGCTAAGCAACTCAATCAGCCTTGTGAGATCCCCTTTCAAGGCTGAAACTTCCTCACGAACCTTACTAATTTCTTTTTGGGTTTTGGCCACACAGTCAGAACCAAAAAGGTCATCATTCTCGATGATAGTAGAGTCACTAGACTCATTTTCCATGGCAGCAAACACAAATGGAAAAAACGGAAAAAACGAACAGCACCAAAAGCGAGCAGCTGGACCCCAAACAGGAAACTCAAGGCAAACAATATAATTATAGAAAACTCAGCAAACACGAAAAATAGAGGTCCGACCCACAAATGGAGACAATATTTTAATACCAACAAGGATTAGCGCTTTCCCAGCTTAAATGAATATATTACCATTAAGCCGGTACTGATAGCCAAAGCAGTAAAAAATGTAAACTATTATAGTGTTCAACTATTGTATATTTTGACCACCTTCATTTCATGAGGTCACATTTTAAAATTTCAGCATGCATTTTTTGTTGTATGCATGTTTTATATTGAAATGGATTCATGTGTCTTTAAATTGCAATTGTGGCTAATTGAGTAGGTTTTAAAAGAAATGTGATGTAAATTTTGTGTTATCTGGTGAAGTCTTGCTACAAGACGAAAGCGCTAATACTTGTTGGTATTAAAATATTTGTCTCCATTTGTAGGTTCGGACCTCTATTTATCGTGTTTGCTGAGTTTTCTATAATTATATTGTTCACCTTTTTCTTTAACTTCAGAGAGTATGAGCTGTCAGCTAAAGTACAGTTTTGTACCTACCATAAATGTAGATGCTCGAGTGTTCACACTGCTGCAGTCATTACACTTGGGTGATCCTACCGTCAGGTGGTCCCGCAGTCGGCCAGAGTTCCAAAGTCTTGGTCCGGCATCAGCTGCTGTCGCCTCTTCCCTGACGTCAGTATGCCAGGGGTATATAAGATGCATCCGACGCCATTTTCTTCAGTTTTTCTTGCTCCAAATGTCAGGTGCCCCCAATAGGTAGGCAATACATATTGCTAATAAAAAATATACATATAAAATTAAAACAATACCTTCAGTTACAAGCAAATACACTGCAAAGGTTGTATAGGACAGAAAGGTATAGATAAGTCCAGCTATTTCAGAGGGGATGGAGGGAGGGTAACCTGGACTGCAGGAGTGTGAACACTTGAACATCTACATTTATGGTAGGTACAAAACTGTACTATGTTCATCGTGTTACACTGCTGCAGTCATTACACTTGGGTAGAATCCCAAAGCTAAGGTTGGGTGGCTGGTCTATAAAGAGTTAGGATTGGCTATGAGGCCCTGCAGAACTGCAGTGGCAAATCCTGCTCTGGATTTAGAGTAAAGAGGCAGGTGGTAATGCTTGGTAAAGGTGTGCAGTGAACTCCAAGTTGCAGCCTCCAAAATTTCCTTGGTAGGTACTCCTCTGAGAAAGGCTTTTAAAGTGGCTGTTGCCTGGTGGAATGTGGCCTAATGGTATTTGGGACTGATTTTCCATGCTGTGTGTAGCAGTAACAAATACAGTGTCCTATCCATTTGGATATAGTCTGCTTTGAGATAGCCTTGTCCTGTGATCCTGCAGCATATGCTACAAACAGTTGCTCAGTTTTCCTGAAAGCTTTTGTTTTGTCCAAGTAGAAGCATAGCTGCCTGTGTATGTCCAATTAATGCAGAAGTTTCTCCCCTTTATTCTGGGGGTTTGGATAAAAAGTTGGCAAATGGATGGTTTGGTTTAAGAGCCACACTAGATATCACCTTTGGCATAAAGGTAGGGTTTGTCCTTAAAGAAACCCTGTCCTGATGAAAAATTATAAAAGGTTCCACTGCTATTAATGCCTGTAGCTCTGAGACTCTTCGTGCTGAAGTTACTGCCAGGAGCAGAGCTGTTTTCCATGACAAAAATTTTAGATCGGCTGTATTGGCTGACTCAAAAGGTGGTAGGGTCAGTTTCTCCAAAACGAAATTGAGGTCCCAAGTCGGTGTTGGTGCTCTCCGGGGTGGTCTTATGTTTTTAGCCCCTCTGAGGTACTGCTTTAGCAAGGGATGAGAGAATAAAGGAGGATCCATGTTGTAATGTGCTGAAATGGTAGAGGTGTGGATCTTAATTGATGAGAAGGATAAGCCTCTGTCCAGCATCTCAGTTAAGTATTGTAAAATCTGAGGAATGTTTGGAACAAGAGGGTCAAGGTTTTGAGCCTGGTTCCAGGCGCAGAATCTCTTCCATTTTTCTGAGTAAGCTTTCCTGGTGCTAGGCCTCCTGGCCTCCAAAATGACATCCATAACAGCTTTAGAGAGAGGTGTTGCCTGTTTGGCTAATGTATCTGCCATGCAGCTAGGTTTAGGGTTTTGAGCTGACTGTGCAGGATCTGATTGTTTTGTTGAGTCAGAAGGTATGGAATTTGAGGCAAAATCCATGGTGGTCCTTGAGCCAAGTTCCTTAAGATGGGGTACCAGTGCTGGCATGGCCAGTCTGGAGCAATCAGGATCATCTGTGTTTTTTCTTGTCTGGCTTTTAGGAGTACCTTTGAAAGGAGAGGCAGTGGTGGGAAGGCATAAACTTTTAGGTTTTTCCAGCTGAACAAGGGAGCGTCCACATTCCATGCTTGTTTATGATAAGTTCTTGTGCAGAATTTTTGTTGTTGGCAATTCAGTGGGGAGGCAAAAAGATCTATGTCTGGGCATCCCCATTTTTGCGTTAACATGCTGAAGATTTGTGGATTCAATTTCCATTCGTGAGGTTCCATGACATTTCTGCTTAGATCGTCTGCCAGAGTATTTTTCTTTCCTGGCAGGAATTGTGCTTGCAGGTGAACTTGATACGTTAGAGCTGTGTTCCACAAGGTCATGGCTTGCCTGCATAGGGGATAAGAATGAGTGCCCCCTTACTTGTTTATGTACCACATTACTGTGGTGTTGTCTGTCTTCAGTTATAATTGTCCTGGATGCAGAAGGTCCTTGAAAGCTGTTAGGGCATTTTGAACAGCCAACATCTCTTTTTGATTGATGTGAAGATCCATCTGGTCTGTGGTCCACTTGCCCTGAATGCATTTTCCTGCCATGTGTGCTCCCCAGGCGTAATCTGAAGCATCTGTTGTTAGAGTTTGACTGGCTCTGGGTTGGGTAAAAGGCTGCCCCTTGTTTAGGTGACATGCCTGTGCCCACCATCGAAACTCCTGTTGTAGGCAGGGTATCATTGGTATTACTGCTTCTAAACTGTGAGAGTGTTGAGTCCAAACACTTTTTAGGTACCATTGCAATTTCCTCATATGCAGTCTGGCATACAGTATTAGTAGAATGCAGGATGCCATGAATCCCAGGGCCTGCAGAATTTTTCTTGCAGGGAGATGGGACTTTTTTGCCAGTAATTGAAAATATTGAGTTAGTTGAACTTGTTTGTCTGGTGTGAGGTAAGCCATCTGGGCCATTGTATTTAAGCTGGCACCCAGGAATATAATCTGTTGCGAGGGCACTAGTTTTGACTTCTTTTCGTTTACTGTGTACCCTAGAGAAATTAGCAACCTTTTTACAAACGCCAGATGCTGTAGAAGAATGTCCTTTGTCTCTGCTTGAATGAGGCAGTCGTCCAGGTATGGATATATTTGAATTCCTTTTTGTCTGCAAAATGCAATTACTGGTGCCAGGCACTTTGTGAAGACCCTGGGCACAGTAGACAAGCCAAAGGGCAGTGCAGAGAATTGGTAGTGCATTGTACCAGCTTTGAATCTGAGGTATCTTCTGCAATTTTGTCTGATAGGGACATGCAGGTATGCCTCTTTGAGGTCCAGAGTAACAAGCCAAGCCTTCTTGCCCAGCATTGGTAGAAGCTGCTGTAATGTCAACATTTTGAATTTTGGAATATCCAGGTAAGTATTCAGAATTGAAAGGTCTAGTATGGGCCTCCAGGCTTTGTCCTTTCTGGGGACTAGGAAGAGTCTTGAGTAAAATCCTTGTCCTTGTTCCTGTTGTGGTACTTTCTGAATAGCTCTCATGTCCATGAGGGCTGAAATTTGTTTTTGTGCCTCTGCCCATTGATTTTGTGGCAGGTCTGGCATTCCTTTTAGCCTTGGGAAAGTATGAAAGTGGAACCTGTAACCTTGATACAGAATATTCAGAACCCATTTGTCTTGGGTGATTGTTTGCCAGTTTTGAGAAAAAAAGTGCTAGTTTTCCCCCTAAGGGGGCTTCCAAAAGGGACGTGTTTGGCGTATGAAGGGGAAAGTCATTGTGACTGTTTCCTGTAAGGTTGACACTTGTCCTCACCTCCTTTTGGGGTTGAGGTGCCCCACTGTCGTTGTCTGTTTGAGCCTTGGGGTTAAGATCTGCCTCTTGGGCGTCTGTATCTGCCTCTCTGTGGCCTGTCTGACACTGGAAAGGACCAATTCTTTGTTGGCCAATTTCTGCTAAACCGAGGTGGCTGTACCTGTAAGAAATCCTTGACTGTTTGCATAGATTTAGCTTTATCCTCCATTTTCTTTAACACCTCTTCTGCCTTAACACCAAACAAGGTATCATGCAGGAGCATCCAATAATTTTGCCTTAACATGATCAGGTAAACTTTGTTCTTTTAACCAAGCATGTCTTCAATCACAGAACCTGTAATTGCGGCTCTACAAGAGGCCTCTAAAGAATCAAACCCACATTGCAGAGTATGTTTTCCCACCTGTTCAACTGCATGCAATAAATCCTGCATTTCTTTACAATCAGGAGCTTCTGAGCTTGCAAGCATTTTCTGTTTTAACTGAGCCATTAAATATTGTTGGTACTTAAGCATGTGAAACTGGCAATTTAAAGCTCTTACTGCTAAGGTTGCAGAAGTGTATACTTTCTTCCCCCATCTATCCAAAGCTCTGGAATCTCTGTCAGAGGGTACTGGATTTTTTGCAATGGAAGGCTTAACCCCTTTTGGACCCTGGGAAATAGTTTCTGGATCAGCAGAAGGGTTTTTGTAAAGAAACTTGTGAGAGTCAGGGACTCTATAGTACCTGTCTGGCTTGGCTGGAGCAGGGGGCAAAGAATCAGGAGATAAGCTGGATTCAGAGAACACATCATCCACAATGTCTAGCACAGGCGGAGTAGCCAGCGGCCTGTGCTGAGGCAATAAAAGGAAATCCCTGAGCCTTTACTTGGATTCTGAATAGTCATGACTTTCCCAATGGAAATGCTACCTCATGGTATGTAAAGTTTCCCCAAAAGAATAATCCTCAGGAGGAGAGTCTGAAGGGATAGATTCTGCAGCATCAGAGTCCTCATAGGGGGGTAGAGAGTATCCCTGGTCTGAAGAGGAATCAGAGGAAATGGAAACCTGATCAGAGGAATCATAGTCTGTATCCTGCCTAGGCCTTTTCTCAGGAGGGGGACGGGAACCCCTGATTAGAGTAATGAGGTATTCGGACATTTTAAGCATCTGTTTCTTAGGCATGGAGGACTGTCCAGGAGAATGCTGTACTTGTTTCTTTGTCTTTAATGGCACCTTTGTCTTGGCTGTTTTTTTAATGGTAAGTTGTGAAGGTCTGAAAACACCCTCAGAAGCCAATGCCTGCTCAGCGGCTCCAGACCCATCTGAGGGATTAGTTTCCGTACGCCCAATACCTTGAGTTTCCAGAGGCCTAGCTGTCTCCACGTGGGAGTCAGAAGTGGCCTGTGGCTCTAAGGTAGCGGGTGTCAGGGGCTGTGAAAGCACCTCACTGAGAACCGGCGACTGGCCTAGAAGAGGTTTCGTCATCGGTTTTGGACCTCGGATGCCTGTCTTTATCCTTGTCTTTGCGTTTTTTCGGTATTGAGGTTGTCGGTTGATCTGACGGCATGGTATAATTGAACATTCAGCCAAAGTAGTGCAAAGCAAAATCAAAACGTCTTTTTATAGTGCGTTTGTTAAATCTAGCACAAAACCGACAACTAGTGACGTCGTGATCAGGGCCTAGGCATGGAATACAGTAAGAGTGGAAGTCTTTATGAGGTATTTGCTTCCCACAACAAATACAATTATTAACTTTTTCTGACATCACTCTGAGGCAAGAAAAAAGTTTCCCCAATGGGGTACTTAGCTTTATTGAAGACTTCGGATCTGAAATTTGCTTGTAAAATCTCAGGAGTCGGCCGACCGGCACTTGCGGACTGCTTCTGCTTCAGGCACCGCGCGGCAAGAAAGACTGAAGAAAATGGCGTCGGATGCATCTTATATACCCCTGGTGCACTGATGTCAGGGAAGAGGTGACAGCAACCGACGCCGGACCAAGTCTTTGGAACTCTGGCCGACTGCGGAACCACCTGACGGCAGGATAACCCAAGTATAATGACTGCAGCAGTGTAACACGATGAACATCTAAAGTTGCTACTAACTTAGCCTTTCTTAGAAACTACTACAGAGCCTGAACTTGATTAGCAAGCTCTCTAAAGTATGAACTTGTCTCTACCTTATAAATATTTGTCACTACTGGCTTGCAAATAAATGTCAATCATATTATTACTAAGCTGCTATGTAAAAATCTTGTATCCTAGTCTTAAAATGTATTGTAGCTGTTGTTGCTATTATCTGTAGTGGAGCTTTTCTCCCAGGGCCTCTACTGAAAATGGACATATATCCAGTTGGACTAGCCCGGTCAACAAATGTAAAATAAAATAAAATAAAAAAAAAATAAAAAACACATTTTATATCCAGAGAAATTTGGACTGGTTCTGCTCTTTCATATTTTTTCCAGGTGTTAGAAGGCTTCATGTATGAACAGGTCATGCCCCCTGAATAGCTGAATTCCGGAATGACTACCTTGGTGACCTCAGTGAACTAGGTTATTGCCTTAACAGGAGAACATGGCAATATAGGATCCTGTTGCTTTGGCCATACCTTCCACCATGTTATAACTTACACTGCTCATTAGGCTGCCTAGTCTGGCTCCTAATGTCAATGCTTAATGGATACCTCTGGCTGCTCCTCTACTACACATTGCATTTCCTCAGTATGTCTTTGGAAATACATCCTGTGGGTTAAAGAGTTCAATATCTGCAACAATAAGATGGCAGAGAAGAACACAAATTTCAAAATACGTACATCACTCTGAACTTTTGGCTTAGTACATGGACAGCTGGGCTTGATATAGGGGGTTTGGGGAAGGCCTCTCCAGAAATGATAGTATCTGGTTTGAGAGTCTCTGCAGAAAACAAGCACTCTACTGGAGGGAAGAAAAGACGGTCAAAAGTTTTAATTACAAAATCTACAGAGAACAGGTTTTCCAGCTCTATCCTAGGCACATTTTTAAATATTCACTTAAGGAAGGGACCACCCCTGAGCTCTGGAAAATAAAGGAACAGGTTCACTGACATTTTCCACTGAGGAGACAGGACAGGGTTAGAGGCCAGCTCATTACTAAACTTTCTGCAAAGCTTTCTCAAATTTTGACTCATCAAAGGGAGAAGGAAGTGCTCCCCCCTCCTCATTATCATGGCTCTTTGTGGAAGGCTTCAAAGAAGGAACAATATGTTTAATCTTTACCGGGACCTTTAAGAGCCACTTCAAAGGCCTGTAATAACCAAGGTTTTATGGTTATATTTACCAGCTGGGGAATGGAAGATCTAAAATAAATCTTGCATTCTGTCTTAGGTTTCCATAAGGGTGTGGACTGAAGAGTCTGCCATTGTTTGAAGGTTGCCCAGGAGAAGAAGTTATGTATTCACCATAAGGTTCCATCTGTGTTGTCCATTTTTATTCTTCCTCAACTGATGGGTTTGGATCCAATCCCTCTGATCCGACTTGGCTGCTGCTACAGCTCGTGGCAACCAAAGACTCTTGAGCTTCTCCCTTACCCATAACGCACCAACCCCAATTACCTCAGATCTTGTTTGCTGCCTTAGCAGAAAGTAAGAGACGGAAATTATTATGGAAATTACTATGGGACAGAGTCCCCAGCAATCTAATTTCCAGGGCAGACACAAGGAAGGATATTCCTGAGCACCACACAACTAAACGATGACCTTCCTCTGGAGACCAGATCTAATTTGTAATAAGTAATAAAGGTATGGGGGGTAACCCAAGTGGCTGCTGCACAAATATCATCCATGGACACTTTAGACTGAAAAACTAAGGAAGCTGCCATGGATCTGTTGGAATGGGCTCAAACAGGTTTTGTCAGAGCAATGCCCAATTTGTTAAACACAAAGAAAATGTAATTTGTTATCCAACTAGATAGAGTAACTTTGGTAACTAGTTTACCCAACATTGGTTCCACATATGAAACAAACAATTGATCAGACTTCTTGATGTTTTTTGTCCTATGTAAGTAAAAATGCAACTGTCTATGAACATTTAATAAATGTAATACGTATTCTCCTTTGTTAGAAAATTTGGGAAAGAATACTGGCAAATTAATATACTGATTTATACTGGAGTCTAACACCGCCTTTAGAAGAAATGATGGGTTGGTACATAAGGTATCTCTGTCTTTATGGAAAATCAAGTTTTGGGGTACTGAACACAATGCTTGGATCTCAGAAATTCTTCTGGCTGAGGTAATGGCCACTAAGAAAACTGTCTTCCATGAAAAATATTTGAGTTTGCATGCAGTTGAGGTTTCAAAGGGATATTATGTAAGAGATTGCATAATGAAGTTAAGTCCCAACAGGGAGCAGGATCTGTAAAGAGGGGCTTTAAAAGTAGAGTGGCTTTCAAAAAGGCTTTGCTCAACTTATGTGACGCTAAGAACCATTTATTCCAACATAAAAATCTGAAATCACTGCTAACTGCACTTTAACAGTAGAAAAACTAGCACCTTCTTCAAAAAGATGCTCTAGAAATTCAAAGATATTATGAATGGGGGCTGTGAACGGTTCAGTATTATGTTTTTGAGCCCAAAAAACAAATCTCTTCCATTTTCTGAAGTACAGTTTCTTGGCTGATGGTTTATTGGAGGACAAAAGAATATGACAGATAGGAGAACAGAGCATAGGTTGCCTGGCTATTAATGGATCTGGAGGAACCAGGCAGCCAGCTTGAGATTCACTACTATGTCTGGATGTATCATGCCTGTTGGGCGGGACAGTAGGACTGGAGATGAATCCAGAAACCAAGGTGGCTGAATCAGGTGAGGCCACAGAAAGGGGAATCAAATCTGTCAACACCACTAAGGGGCAATGAGGATGACTTTGCTCTTTAACCTTGCAGCTGTCTGAAGAAATTTGGGAATTAATGGAGTGGGAGGATATGTATAAAGAAGATCCGGGGGCTAATCATGAAGAAGAGTGCCTCTCAGAGATCTCCCCTCTTGGGGGATTAGGGCAAAGTAGCTGTTGCATTTGTTGTTAAGGGGGACACGAACAGATCGCAGCAAGGCTGGCCCCACTGTTGGAAGATTGTGTTCACAATCTTTTCGTTGAGGGACCATACGTGAGGTAGAATAATGCACCTGCTCAATTGTCTGCTATCACATTGGACCTCCCTGGAATATGCATTGCTAAAAGAAAGTGGATGGAAGAGATCAACTTCTGCCACACTCTCAGAGCTGAAAAAACTTCGCAAACACTACTGTGCTGGAGCGAAAAAGCTGCCAATTTCAGAATAACAATAGTGCACTTCACTTCATTAAATACATAAAATAAATTAAGATAAGTGCTTTTGTTGTATATAATAATGAACTTCATCACTCTGAGAGCGTCACGACTCAATGGGTAGGATTTGGTTCCTCCCTGTTTGCTGATGTACCAGATCACTAACATGTTGTCCGACTATACTGCAATTGTCCCCAGCATTCTGAAATGCCTGCAATGCTACCAGCATTGTTCTCATCTCTAGTACATTTATATGCAAAATGGCCTCCTTGGGGGACCAGGTGCCTTAGACTCTCTTTCCCAGATAATGCCCCCCCCCCCCCCCCCAAGCTGGGAAGCATCAGTGGTTTCTATGACTTTAGGCTGAAGTGGAATGAATGAACAACCTTGTAGAACCTGGTCTGAATGGATCCACCATTTTAGACCTCTCCTGCAGATGTGAGTGATTCTTATCTTATAAGAAATAGGTTGATAAAGAACAGACCATTAAGCAGCTAACATCCATTGAAGAATCCTCACGAAAAAAACTGGCAATTGGTACTAACATTATTGCTGCCGCCATCAATCCCAGAGCCTGAAGGCTCAGTTAGGCTGAAAATGAAGTGTTGCATATTATCTTTTTGACTTGGAATCTTATGGTCTGAACTCTCAGTAATGGAAGGGAAGCAATAGTTGTCTTTGCATTAAGAACTGCTCCTATAAACTCTGAAGTCTGAATTGGTTGCAGATGAGATTTGTCGTAGTTTATGTTTATCCCCAGACAAGAGCAAGTCTGGAGATCCTGGTCTCTTGCACATATGAGTTGATGCCTGGTCAGAGCGGTAATGAGCCAGTCATCTAGATATGAAAACACTCGGAATCCTTGCAGTCTCAGTTGAGCTGCTACTACTGCCATGCACTTGGTAAATACCCTGGGGGCTGTGGTGAGTCCAAAGGGCAGTACTCTGAACTGATAATGACTAGCTCCCAGCCTGAACTGTTAAGTACCTTCTTGACTGTCTGTTCAACTTTACGTAATAAGTACGCATCCTGAAGGTCTGTAAAGCACATCCAGTCATCTTTGCCCAGAAATGGGAGAATGGACTGAACCATGACCATCCCAAACTTGGTTCTTCAAACTGTCTTGTTTAATTTGGAGAGATCCAGGATTGGTCTCCAGTCCCGATTTCTTTGGCACAAAAAGAACCTTGAGTAAGTTCTGGCTTCTATCAAGTCTGGCAGGACATCTAGGATGACTCTTTCTTCTTGCAGCTTTTATTTGAATTGCTGCTTGTTCCCTCTGACTGGGTGGAACATTGGGGATTTTCCTTGGGACTGGGGAAGAAAGGAAAAAATGTATAATATAGCCTCTAGAAATAATCCTCTGCACCCAAGTATCTTTTGTTATATCTAGCCAGGCTCTCAGGTGCAGGGGAAAAATGTCTCCTGACTGTCTCCATAGGTGGACAATCGGGCCTCCTTTCAGGAGTGCTGGTAGGGTTTGTCAAAGAACGATTCTCTGGAATCCTGGTTCTGTGGGCCTCCTCTGCTGGGGGGGGTGGCATCTTCATCCATTATAGTTCCCTCCTCTGTCTGTGGGGTAACCTCCTCCATGTATGTCTTGAAAAGGACCCAGAGACCTCTTGAATCACATTTTTGACTACCTCATTGATTCCTGGAAAAGGTTCTTTGAGGAGTCAAAAGATTCCAAAGACAACCACAAGGCATTCTATAGCTCTGTCAAGAATCTAAATGGCAATGCTCAGATCTGCTCTGAGCTACAACAGAATGGCATTAAATATACTGATCCCAAGGATATTGCCAATATCCTGGCAGATCGATTCAGTGCCAACTTCACCCCCTAAAGGGCCGATCTCAATACTGAAGGATTGCCAAATTCTGGTAATAATGGCCAGACAGGTAAAAACCGCACTCTCCAAAGCTAAGAATACAGCATCCATGGGACCAGATGACATCCTGGGCTGTGTACTACAAGAACTACAAAATGAACTGGCACCTCACCTAAGTGCCATGTTTAATCATAGTCTCACCTCAGGCTTTGTGCCCACTGAGTGGCACACAGCTACACTTATCCCACTCCACAAGGGGGATCCATCTTGGATCCTGGGAACTACCACCCCATCAGTCTGACGAGCCTGATCTGCAAGGTCATGGAATGTATTATCATGGAACTTATAAACAAAGACATTGGCAACCTTCAAACACTGGATCCCACCCAGTTTAGGTTCGTGAAGGGCTGATCTTGTCTCCTGAACCTGACTGACTTCTTCGAATCAGTCTCCAGAGCTGAGGACGAGGGTAAGGCAGTCCACACAGCCTATCTGTACCTCGCCACAACCTTCAACACCATCCCCCACTCTGGAATCATAGATAAACTTACTAAGCTGGGCGTTAATCCCCACATCACTCGATGGGTTGCCAACTGGCTTACTGACAGAACCCATACTGTAAAAGTAGCCAACTCCAAATCCAGCTCCAGACAAGTGACAAGTGGAGTACCTCAGGGTTCAGTCCTGGGACCGCTCTTGATTGGCATCTACTTCTCTGAAACACAGGCCAACACTAAGGGACTCTGGCTAACAAAGTTCACAGATGACTGCAAACTGGGAGTCATTACTGAGTCCCCAAATTATGTTGATATTCTACAAAAGGGCCTTACAGAAACAGATGCTTGGTTCCAGAGCCATGGGCTCAAGCTCAATGCCAAGAAAAGTATATTTATCCCCTTTGGGAAAAAACACATACCTGTGAATTACCACATAAGTGACAGTACACTAAACACCGAAAGTGTGATAAGAGACTTAGGGACACAGGTGGACAGTGGTCTCACCTTCGATAACCACATCGCCACAACAGTAAGGAAATCCTTCTATATGGCACACCTCATCACTAAGGGCTTTTCATCCAGAAAAAAGGAGGTCACTGTCCCACTATACTCATCCCTCATTAGACCCATTATAGAATACAACGCCCTGTTTGGTATGTACCTCTCAAGACATCTGCAACAACTGGAAAGGCTGCAGAAATACCTCACTAAAGGAATCACATGCCTAAAGCAGATGCCCTATGCTGACCGTCTAAAAAAACTCCAGCTATACTCTGTCACATATTGTCTACTCAGAGGTGATCTCTGCTTAACATACAAGGCCATGTCAAACCCTGAGCTGTTAGATATGCTACACTTAAAGATATCCCACTCCCTCAAAGCCACACGCTCCAGGGATCCAAACCTTGTCATCACAATAAACAAAACATGCTGGAGGGATAGGTTCCTGACCCAGAGACTCCCCACACTCTGGAATAGACTGCCCATACATGTCAAGCAGAGCGCCTCTTTGGTCATCTTCAAAAGGAACCCTGATGATTGAACGGGAGATAGGGAATTCAACCCGGGGGATCACATCAGTCGCCCTGCTAGACAGGAGTCCAGGGAAGTAAATACTGTGGGAAGAAATAGCCAGGGAATTGTTATGGCTAGGCTTATATAGGCCCTAGGGCCGATAGCCTAGTACCAAGCTATGAACCAATGAACCATGGCAGACAGGGTCTGTCCATCCCTATCACATCTGGACAGAGTGTCTTTTACCCTAGGGCTAAATAAAGACGTTCCGTCAAAGGGAGCATTGAGGAAGGAAGTCTTGAAAGGCTCCACAGACTCACACAGGCACATCCAGGCGTGTCCGCCTGAACCCGCTGCCCTTGAGGTTCCTTTTGCCACATGTGAAATTAACATCATGGATGAATTGTATATGGAATGTAGGGTCATCAGTTTAGAAGTACCAGATGCCTGAACTTCATCAGAAACAGCACCCGAGAGGATATTTGATAACTCCTTAATCAATTCCCTCTGAAGCCTAGTAAAGTGTGCCAAATAATTCAGAGACCTCAAAGCAAAGGTCACTAAAGCATAGACATGCATCCCAAATCTGTCAATCACCCGGGACTCCCTGCTGGGAGATGGACAGTGGTACTTTCCTCAGCTAGTTCCTTCTTGGTGGCTGCCACAATGACCATGGCATCAACAGGAACTCCCTTCCCCCAAAACTATCAATCCATTGGTGGTGCCATTATCCTAGCTGGTTTGTGAGGAATGGGTTCTACGGTGTCAGGGTCCTTTCATGCCTGCAGTGAGATCAAATCAATGAGGTCATCAGCAGGCTGAGTCACCCAGGAGGTAGAGGGTCCAGTACCAAATGCCTCCAGCAGAACAGATTTCTCAGATGTAGGGTTACTGGACGTCCAACCACCTCAGTGTTTAAGGATTTTCAGGATGTCTTCAAAGGAGACATCTTCAGGAGGTGACTGTGGGGACCCTTTGCCTTCATTGAACTCTTCAGTGATGAACTCCTCCATGGAATCTAAGTGTTTCCTCTTACACATCCTCTTGTTAGGTACTCTTCAGTGGGGTGCTCTGGGGAGGTATCATAAGAGGAGATTACAATTCCCTGAGTGGGAGCCAGGGGTTTTGGTACTGGCTGTCCTTGTGGAAGGAGATGGTGAAGCTCTGAGCGCTAAGACATCATGGTTGGGGTCTTAGGATCCAAGGGGGAAGGACCTGTCTGAACTGTCGAGGTAGAAAAATACTCTCTTTGCAGCCTCAAAGGCAAAGTGCCTCAGAGAGAGACAGAGCGATACAGAAAGAGAGAGAGACCATTGGATCCGAGAAGACACGCTTCTGAATTGTAAGCCTCCCCTGCTCCAAGAGCAAAAACATTTGAGGTGGAAGCCGGAGCTGAGCTATACAGTGAGTATCCGAGGTGTAGACATGACTCCGAAAGCTTCAGAGTCGAATGCAACACTTCAGATCTGACAGGTAGGCCAAGGCTTCGGGAGCTCTCCAGAGCTGACGGATTCGGAGTTCTCGGAGAAGCTGTTGGATCAGAGGATAAAGTTATCCTCGTATCCAAGCTAACTGGATGCAGGTGACTTGGATCCAAAAATTCTGAAGCTATAAGAGTCAGAGGAGGAATCTGTAATGGGGGAGTAGCAGACATACAAATTTCCTGACCCAGAGGGGTACAAGCTTAAGGAACACCAATCTGGCTCTGTGCCAAGAGATTCTTCTTCACCAGTCTCTCCACATCTTCTTCTGTGAGGCTTCTGAAAGAGCAAGTGGAGTAAATACCTGGTGATCTGGGTCTTTCCAAGAATGGGGAAGGTACTCTGTCAGAAACCGGATCCAGAGACAGAGTGTACCTTGTCCTGGGTAGTAATCTGGCAGACTGCCCTGGATCAGACAAAATCGGATCCGACAGTTCTGACTCCATCATTTCCGACTTAGGTGGCGTTGGATCCAAGTTTTTTGCCAGTTTCCTAGATTTTAGCCTTTTAAGGATTCAGGGTTGAGACTGGATCTTTATGAGACCTCTTTCGTGATGACTCTGATACTGAGGAGGAGGAAGATGGCTACGGAGAAGAGGATTTTTTGCCTTTTGAAATTTTTGTTTTAGTGGAGGAAGAACCCTCCAATACAGCCTCTCCAAAAGCTGAAGACCTTTTAGAATTAGTTTATTTTTACGCTCTACTAAAGCATTAATGTTAAAGCAGTGATATATTGAGCAATCTTCTTGCAAATAGAGAGGTCCTAAACTAAAGATAAAAAATGTGTGGGCAATGGATAGTGGCAGCTTGTTCCCACATTTCATAAATTTTTTTAAATCCTGCCAGTTTATCTGCCGTCGTTCACAATATGACACAACAGCACAGAAAAAAAGTTTTTTTTTTTTTTTTTTATAGAGGGGGAAAAGAGAAAAAGGATAAATGGAAATATCAACAATGGTAAAACTAGGAACTACGACAGGTACCATAGGGGGAAGAATGATACTAACAATACTATCTCAGAAGAACAGAAAAATGTACTAAAGACAGAACAGAATATAAGAAATTGTATGAAACCACAAGAAATGTATAAACAAAGATAAGGGAAAGAATATAAAGTTTTTTTAAACAAAGTTTGTAGGAAAACACAAAACTTATCTGATGTGTGATTGAGGGTGATGGAAGACCATGTCTTTTGCTTGAAGTGGCAAACGAGATCTGAGGTAATTGGGATTGGTACATTATGGGTAAGGGAAAAGCTCAAGAGTTTTTGGTTGCCAAGAGCTTAAGCAACAGCTGACTTGGATCTGAGGATCGCATCAGAACCCATCAATTGAGGACAGAATGAAAACTGACAACATCAGCTCAGTATTTAATATGGTGAAAGCCATTGTAAACTGCTAATAATGAAGGGCCTATGTAACATCTGATATCAAGGTCACCACTACTGGGAAAAGGCAGTGCAAGACCACTGTTGTCAGAGAACAGAGTACTGGGCATGTCCAGTGGTCTGGTACTAGACACCCTGATGTCAAGCTAAGTGTAACACGGACAGACATCAGGGCCACTATTGCCGAGAATGCTAGCATTAAAAAAATGTTGCCAGCACATTCTGAATGGTTGTCATTATAGCTAGCAACAGTTAAAATACGGTTAAATTCAACATCAAAAAAGAGACAGTGGGGGCACAGAGAAAAGGTAATTGAACTGTTAATGGGTCAGTGTCACTACAAATATGAGTAACAGGGGAAGAGTAGCCCTCATAAGAAAATTATAAAGGCCTGGTGTGTTGAATTAGAAAGAACAGAAGATGTGACAATGAACCATCTGGCTTCAGCATATAAACTGATTCGGACAACTTAACAAGTTCTATTATAGGATAAATTTAAAGGAACATGTTTCAGAACTATATTGAGCAGTTGCGTCCTGACTAACTGAAAAGCGAGGTGAAATGGACTAAAATAACAAATGAAGGGATTTTCAATGAACCTCCTAGAGAAGAAGTTTCCTTTACTGCTAAAGTTGGACAAGATTATTCTTTACCAAGAGAAGAAGAAAGAAGAAATAGATGACCATGTGACACCTCAGAGGTCTATCTGCCTTTAGCAAGATGTTTTTAACAACTTTCTTACTGGCCTTCAAAGCTCTTTTAAAATGTAACCTGGTGGTTGACAGATTCAGCATTCATCTACTTGAGAAATACAAGATCATGAGACACCAAGAAGGACCGAAGAGCTTTCCTTTGGTTGACTATCAGGTAAATGAAGCACAGACGACTGAAACTCACATGGCTAAAATAGTTGACTGAAAAGCACATTGACTGAAATTTCACTTGACCTAATTCTCATTTAACTGCATACTCATTAAACTAAATCAAAAATGACAGAAAATTGTATAAGTATATATGCAGTATGTTATGGTGATAAGGACATGAACTTGCCAGTGCCCCCGTCATGTCATCACACAGATTTACAGATGTGTATGTATCAACATCAATGCTGATTCACTGTGCATTGTGCTTTTTCTTTTCTCCAAGGCTGTGCAACTGTTGAGTTAGTATATACAGTTAGAGGGGTGTAGGGGGCTTTGCCTCCCACTTAATGGGATGCAAGGGGGGGCTGGCCCCTGCAAAAAGGGTTTTGTGGTGTACTGTGTTATGTAGAATGTTTTCTATGATTTGTGATTCAGTGACACGAGTATTCAGTCAAATGAGAATTCCATCAAGTGAAATTTCAGTCTTGTGCTTTTCACTCAAAATTTTTCAGCCATGTGAGTTTCCTTTAACTGTGCTTCAGTGACCTGACAGACACCATTTCCTTCATCTACAATGAGTAGCCTTAATGTAGTCTAGGAAAATATAAAGTGAAATGTTGTTCAATTCCCCTATAAAGTAAATTCTACATTTGTGCCCAAAACAGAAGGAATGGCTCAACTAAAATTACATTCACTGCATAAGAGAAAATATGTCTAGAAAAGGGACAGGACCTAGGCTAACTTTTGACTGGAAAGATGCAGAAAAAAGAGATCTTCTGATAAGGAAGAGAAGAGTAACAGAGAAAAAAGAAGGAAACAAGCAGTTTTTCACCCAAGAAATGGACGTTTGTTGTCCACAAAGGTAACCTCTGCCCATTTTCTTCTAAAATAATAATTAGTAAATATATTTTTTTCATAATAAAGCCATTCTCATTTATCCAGTCAGCACTCATAAGCAGCACATTGCATATACTACAGAAGAAGAAGAAATACATTTTCCAGGTAATCATTTTCAACAAAATGAAATGCTGAAGAAAATATTGTTAAGGCAGTATCAAGTAGCTAAAATCATTAAGCAAAACTCATCCCATACTTGGGTGTATTTCCAGGTATTTAGAAAATCAATGGAATTTTTACAAGACTTAACAGCCTTTCAATAAAACTTACACAGTTTCAGTAAGTTATCCGAAGTTTAACCAGAAAAGCAGTAGCTTGAAATAATACTGTATTCTCTTTGGACTTGTTTTCTGGTAATATGTTAAGAATGGCAAATGACCACATAATTGTGATCTGAATAACTTTCCAGGTCAAACATATTACAACTTGTGCACCAGATAACAAGCAGTTATATTCCTAGAAAACCTATGATGCCCCAGTCTGATCTAGTGTGCAAACTGAAAAAAGAAAAATGTTTCATTTAAAAAGTTATTTTTACCGAAGTAATATATGTGTTATGAAGAATCACAATTTGTTATGAACTAGCTTTGCAAACGGAGTAAATTTACGTACACACTGCCAAACTGTTTTGCTCATAAAGAATGGTGCAGCAGTGCAACTCAGCTTGCAGCAATGCGCTGTCTTTCTGTGCTGTGCCATTAAGAGATTCACAGTCATGCACATTCTCATAAGGGCATCATCTCATTACCCAGGAACTGGGATGAGTACAAAGTCATCCACTGGGCAAATTACTTACGTAGGTACGACTGTCCACCAGTAAGTCACTCGGGTAACCCCTTTGAATAAATAAGCTTTCAATAAAAATCACACTCCAATAAAAAGTCTGCATCCTGGGAAGTCATCCTTGATGCTCGAATTAACTGACCTTTATAAATGTTTTTTTTTCTGTATGTAGGGGTGAGCACTAGAAAAATGGAGATAAGAGTTTGAAAACGTATCTTTACGAAATATTTTAGGCTTAATGCCTTCCACAGTTTTGATTAGACTCATGTCCAAAAAAAAAAATCAAGTCTGTCAATATTTACAGAACTGGTAAATTCCAAAAAGGGGGTAGTGGTGTCCAAATAATTCAGAAATTCATGTAACTTCTCCACTGTGTCAATCCAAAAAACAGCTATATCATCTAAAAATCTCTGATAATAGGACCAACAGTTACTATATACAGAATTAAGAACATATTTTTTCTCCCACCAAGCTAAAAATATATTGGCGTATGTGGGGGCACAATTTGCCCCCATACCTACGCCCTTAATTTGATGAAAAAATTCTCCCCCATAAAAAATGAAACTGTTTTTTAATACCATTTCCATCAGTTGTAAAATGACTGACAACTGGTCCGTAGATGGACAGGCCTTACTTAATAAGGCTTCTTCCGACCAGGCTAATCCTAAATCCTGGGGTATAACAGTAAACAAATCTTTAATATCAATCGTGACAAAAATGATATTGTCAAACCACTGGTCAGTTTTAATTCCCTTTAAAAAATCCCAGGAATCTTTTAAAATAGTCCTTTCTGTACCCCAAATTGACTTTAATCTTATGTCTAGGAATTTTGCTATGGGTGCTTTGACCCATCAGCCGAAACAATAGGTCTTAAGGGGCTCTTACTTTAGATTTTAATTTGGACTCCAAAATGGTAGCGGACATAATAACAAAGGAATGGAATAGGTTTACTTCATTGACGGATCTTAAAGGTATTGACAACGGACCCCTGAAGATCAGTTATAAGGGGAAAAAATTTGAAGGACCTCTTGGAGTGTGGGAGTAAACTGAAGCCTGCTCATACCACTAAGAGAAAAGGTACCTTTAAATGTGGAGCATGTACACAGTGCAATTTTATTTCTAACACAGACTGGGTATTTTTAAAAAGTGGGAATAAATGGGTGTATGGTAAAAGTTTTAGTAATTGCAACTCTAGTGGGTTAGTATATTTAGTTTTGTGTAAGACCTACAAAGCCTTTTATGTGCAGGACTGAAATAAAGTTTTAAAGATGTATATATGAGCATATGTATGATGTCAAGAAATGTAATGCTAAAAATGCTCTGTATAAACATTCTTTGGACTGCCCAAAGGCAAATTTTGAGTTTTTTTGTCCTAGAGGTTGCTATTCAGGATGTGAGGGGGGTGCATGGGAGACTATCCTTGAGTATAGGGAACTATTGTGGCAGATTACCCTAGATGCAAGCAGGACCCCCGGGTTAAATGAGAACATCTCAATAGCACCTCTATTAAAACTCAGGTCTGCAAAGCTATAATGTATTTTAGAAATAAATAAATATATTTATTTATTTTTTTATATACACACACTTTTTACAAAAGTATAAACATGTATTTTTATTAATTTTATTAGTTTTTTAACAATTTTATATTAACACACTACTGAGATATTTTATTGGTATAATATGAGTGATTGCATGAACAGCTTTTAGTTTTTTTATCATTGTTATAGTGTGTAATTAGCATGTTTTGACACTAGGTGGCAGCATTTCGATTTACTTTTGAATGTAACTTTGAATGTCTTTTTAAATTGTACACTGCTATTTTATTGGTTATTTTATGATTAGGGGAACTACTTAATGGGCCTTAGCTATTTAATTTATTATTCTGATGACGTTCTTGTGAACGAAAACGTATTTGGAGTGTTATCAGCGTTTTGGTGATTTGCTTATCTTCTATTTGTGCCATTAAACCTTGAAGAAATTGTGGACCTGAGTGCTTCCTTCCAGCCTGTTTTCTTGTTCATAGTCTTGCAAAAAGTTACACTGACTGACCTGTTCAAAAGCAGTCTATGAATAACAGACATTACTTTTCAATAAAATGCATTCCCATTACTTTGAAATATAAATAAATATTTAGAAAAGAACTCTGAACTAATCACACTATTACAAATGTCAGAACAAGAACACTTAAAAGGTATTTTAACTACAATCTTGCAATGTCAATTTCATTTTGCTCAAAAACTGATGCTAATAAGCAACCGAATATCACTGTTGTGGAAAGGTTTACATCTGATTTGATTGTTAACACCTGCTTTGGATTACCTGCTGTTTGCTCAAAGGTCTTATTGATAATAAAATATTTTTTTTAAATAATAAAAGCAAAGAGTGGTTATGTTAGCTAATTTAGTGTTTATATTGGTTAATTAAGGTTAATATAATGAAATTTTTTAAATATGTTCATTAATTCCAAAACTTTTGGCAGCCTTAAACAGCTCCATTAGCGCTGAAAGTAACAGACCCAATAAACCACTTACTGATTCAAGAGAAAGCATAGCCTTGACATTAAAAATAGGGATCTGGGTGGCTGAACCTGCAGAAAGTCCTTGGCAGTCTGCACAGATTTAGCCTCCTCTTGTGGCTTTTTGAAAACAGCTTCAGCCTTGGGGTCCAAACAAAATGTCTTTGTCCAGAGGTGCATCTAGAATCTCAAACTTAACATGCTCTGGAAGGGGTTGTTCCCTTAACCAAGCATGCCTTTGGATAACAAACCCTGATGCAGCCACACTCCTTGATGTTTCCAAAACATCAAAGCCACACTCCAAAATGCTAACCAACTTGAGAACAACAGTTGTAGATGTCCAGATGAAGAAAAGGTACAAATGAGAATTAAATATGCCAAGGTTAGAGGCAGATGAAGCTCAATTACTAACTGTTAGAATAGAAAGAAATGAGATAAAACTGGTGAAGTATAACCAATCAACAGAAAAGTCCCCAGGAATAGGTGGTATTCCTGTGGAAGTTTGGAAGCTTGGAGGGAAAAGCTGATAAAGATCTGGAAGGTTTTGTTTAACAGTATCTTAAGAGAAGGAAAAGCACCGACATCTTAGAAGAAAGCGGTGGTGGCTTTAATACCTAAAAAGGGTAAAGACCCATTAGATCCAGTTTCATACAGGCCCATTTCAATCCTAAACCATAACTATAAAGTATTTATGTCTATAATGGCTAAAAGAATGGCAAAGGCAATGCCAAAATTGATAAGACATGGATAAATATGTGAAGGGGAGCAAACATTTGACAACATTAACAGAACACTGATGATCCAGATGGAAGCTGAATGTAAGAAAATACCACTGTTGTTGGTGCGTATTGATGGAGAGAAATTATTTGACAGAGGAAGCTGCAGTTTATGAGCATGGCAATGGAAGCATTTGCATTTCCTGATAAAACTATAAGGTTGATTAGGAGGATATATGAGGGATCGGAGGCGAAAATTAAAGTGGGTGAGTTCCTCTCTAATAATTTCTGTTTGAGCAGAGGAACCAGGCAGGACTGTCCTCTTTTCCCTTTGTTAATTGTACTAGATTTAGAACCACTGGCAAAGAAAATAAGAGAATCAGAAATTCAAAGATATAAGTGGTATAGTAGTCAAATAAAGCTGACTGTATTTGCAGATTATATTATTTTATACCTGATAAAACCAGAAAAGGACATTTCAGCGTTGTGGAACATTTTGGCACAGTTTGAAATCTTTTCAGGATAAAAAATTAATGAAGCAAAAACAAAGACAATAGTTGTAAATTATGTACCCGCACACAGACTGGTTCAGCAATATCCATACTTATGAGGACATGATAATATGAAGTACTTAGCAGTATGGATTAAAAAAATATTCTGGTGTGGCAGGTAAAGATATGTAGGAAGAGATTAAACAAAAGATAATACAAAAACTGAGAAATTGGAAGCTCTGCTATAAGTACATCAATAGCAAGATACAAGCAGTTAAAATGTTTTTAGTCCCTTTAGTGTTATACACAGGTCAGGTATATTTTTATCAACCACACAAGAAGCTGTGGATAGCAATTAATAAAGAGCTGAAGAATTTTATCTGGAGGAGAAGTTGACAGAAGTCAAGTGGGATAAGCTGATTCTTCCAAATGAACACGGTGGTTTGGTATTACCTGATTTGAAGGGGTATTTCAGAGCTACATAGTTAAGGCAGCAACAACAACAATTTCATCAAAGAAGAAATTTTCAACATGAAAGGGAGTTTTAGCAGAAGCAGAAACCTATAATTCAAAGTACAAAGGGATAATGATAACTGGGGGGGGGGGCTCAAGAAACAAGGAAAGACTGGGATTTTGGATGCAGATCCTTAAGGAGAATAACAATAACCATGCAGCATCTTATATTCATAAAGTATCAGAAAGTATTCAAGAAACTAAGCCAACACAGGAATGGAGAAAGGAAATTCTGCTGACAGCGATGGCTGCAATTAGGGATACAGACAGTAGGCAAGAGGGGGCTGGAATTTATTGGAGAAAACTGGTAAAAGAACCAAGATATTGGGAGCAAATAACTGGACAGGGAAAAGTGAAAGAATGGGAAGGGGCCAAAAAATATATTTGGACTGCAGGATAGAGATTGCCTTCCTTATCAAGGATTGATATCAGGGTATAGGGAAAGAGAAAGAAACATGATAATCCTAGCAAAAGACCAGCACTGGTAAAGTTTTTAATAGAATCTAGGACACAAACTGCTGTCAAAATTGGAATAATTAGAGCATACAAACACTGCATGACAGCTATAAGAATCAATCAGCATACAAACACTGCATGATAGTTATAAGGATCAATCAGAGAAGGTCAGAAAGGACTGGGAAGAGAGAATGGATAAGCCATTCACAAAGAAACAATGGGGGATATATATATGTCTCCCAGATATGCAACAAAAGTTTAGAAGAATTATGATCTTTGCTTGGAAATGTTTATATAGGTATTTTTAAACCCAAAGTACACTTAAAAGAATTTTTACTCAGGTAGGCAGCAAATGTTGGGAGGTGTAATGGGGAAGAAACAGGTAACTGGGAACATGTTTTTTGGGAGTGTAATGAGTTGGCAGACTTTACCTGCAAAATGCTCTGTCAGAGATACTGGGTGAGCAAATTTGTATAACTAAGGAAATGACTGGAAGCCAAAAGGCCTTGGCTGAGGCAAGCCAGAAAAAGTCCTTTTAATTTTGGTCTTAAGCTTGGGTGTAGTCTCAGACAAACTGGAACTATGCCACAGGCAAACAACCACAGCCTTTCCTCAGTCAAATGATGACACCTCTGTAGATTTTGGGATTCTGCCCTCTATATCTGAAGATCTAGGGTGAGAGTCAGAAGTCAAAGCTTGGTGAGCAGCCTTGGACAAACCAACAATTCATGGACAAACTGACAATCCATGTCCTTCGTGGATGTGAGGGGCACTGCAGGCATATCGGACTCCAAAGGATACTCAGCAAAAGCTCCTAACACACCCTCAGTGATTGGAATGGACTGCAAAATGTCTCATGTCCTTCAACAATCTGGAGTCTGGGTGGACTGGCTGATAGTAAAGCAAAGCTGTATGCCACCCTAGTATATTTCAGATGCTCCTCCTTTCTCTTGTGGGAAGAGTCAAAGTCAGAGGAATTGGTGGACTCCAAAGTTGGTGAAGATCCCTGGTGCCTTTTTCTTTTTCTAAATACTGGACAAAGGACTCAGTCTGAAGTTGGATGGTACTCTTACTAAAGACAGCACAGTGTGAATAATTAGGTACATCATGCTCCAAGCCCATGCAAAACAAATAAAAAGAATGAAAGTCCCAACATGGAATCTGTTTTCCACAATAAAGACAAGTGTTAGTCCTAGTACTCATCTAACAGTAAACCAATTAGAAAATATAATGAAAGGATCCTCAATGGGCCACTTTGCTATTGACGAACTCTGGTTCAGACTGACCAATGGAGTCTATAGAAATGGATGCTTTGGGTTCAAATGGCAAGAAAGATGGAACTGGCCAATGACCCTTTGGCCCCATTATGTCAAGATCAGGGAATCCTCCAACCCAGGAGGAGGGTTTATATCTCTATATACAGACCGGCCTATAGCTACTACAGCAAGGATGATCCCATTTTTTAGTACTGTAACAATGAAACACAATGAACATCAACTTCTCCATCTAATCTTAATCTCAACTTTGATTTAACATTGCTCTTTAAACAAAATGTTAAACACATACGTTAACTACAATAAAATTTGAAATCAAGACATAACTACTGACCATACCATTTTATTTTCACTATTTTTACAAATCTTAACAACTGGACCAATGACTTCACACCTTGTACTGTAGTCTATTTTATTAAATAGATACACATCTTAGGTGCTTTCCTCCATGAAAATGTCTTCTTCAAGCCCAGTTACTGTTACAGAACCCATACAGCCAAGTTTTTCTATTTTTTACTAGGCATTTCTGCTTTTGATCTCTAGTATTCCTCAGTTCCATATTTCTAATTTCTGTAATCATCTTTTTCATCTCTTTTGTTGATGGTTTGTCTTTTGTGTTTCATTTTCTAATTATAGTTTTCTTACGCACTATGGGCGGCAGCGGTGGTGCAGAGGTTAGCGTTGCCACCTCACAGCAAGAGGTTCTCTGGTTCGATCCCCGGCTGGGGTGCCTTCTGTGTGGTGTCTGTGTGGAGTCTTCTGTGTGGAGACCTCCCTGTGGTCGCATGGGTTTCCTCTGGGTGCTCTGGTTTCCTCCCACATCCCAAAGACATGCTGTAGGTGTATTGGACACTCTAAAATTGGCCCTAGGCGTGAGTGCGTGCATGTGTGTGCCTTCTGTGGAAGGTTGGGCGCCGGGGTGGCAACTCAACACCGTAAAACTCCACTGCCAATCATGAATGGACAGGTGATCCGCTGTGGCGAATCCTAACCGGGAAAAGCCGAAAGAAGAAAAAGTTTTCTTATGCACTATCCAATCATTTTCATACTGAAGGAACAACAAAGATTCAGAAAATATAGGTCCCAGAAACCTACTTCTGGACCATCACATCTTCAACATATGCCTCCATTTTTTCAAGTCTCATAGAGGCACAGAAATGTTTGTGCAAACATTCCTGTGAAAAATTCTACATTTACTTGATTAAGTTGCATTTCTAGAATTAGGATGTATTTCCTACTTAATACTCTTTTCCAGTCTGCCCTTTCTGTTCTGACCTCAGTTATAAAATCTACTATTTACAGTTTAACAAATTTACTATCCAGCCTCTACGTATCTTCTTTGAACTCTTACAGGCATATAAATGCAAGTTGATCTGAGTTCAGTAATCTAAGCCTTTCTCTACCTTCCTCCCATTTCATTAATTCATCTCCTTTTATCATTTGTTCCCATAATCTTAGTTCATTGCACTTTCTTTCTTTCCAAAAGCTCATTTCATTTTCTTCTGTGTCTATCTTATTTTACATTCATGCATATACATATATCTAAGCTATACACCCACACACACACACACATATATATATATATATATATATATATATATATATATATATATATGTGGATCTCCTTCGTTTTATCATCGAACAAAGTGAAGTGAAGAACAAATTATTTGATTTATTGATGGCACATACTATCTCACAAGAACTATTTGACTATTTACTGGTTGCACACACTCTGATACCCACTATTAACGGTCTACCTAAAATACATAAGGATAATTGGAATCCGCCAATGTGCCCTATAGTATCTGGTGGAGGATGGCTCACCAAATCTGCATCTACTTTTTTTGGAACATAAACTGACGTTAGTGATCCCCAAAGCAGTTACTGTACTGACTGACACTTCACACTTTCTGAGAATATTATCTGACTTTTTTTTTTATCATATTTTTTGGTTCTTTGTAGGAGTGCTACCTGCATATTTTGGTTTATTAACATTATCTGAATGTTGCAAGTCTTTGGATAAAACAACTTATATAACAATGGTGTCAATGAACATTAAGAACCTTTTCACTGTGATCCCCAATGATTTTTGGGTTGAGACGGTCTGACAATTCTTAAGAAATGAAAAGATCTTTGACTACAGCACTATTTACCTGATTTGTTCTCTATTAGAGCTAATTTTGGAGAGCAATGCTTTTACACATGCTGACAAATACTATCTGCAGAAATGGGGAGTTGCAATGGGCACACCACTGCCAACAGTTGCTCTAATACAGTTCTTGCCCAGTGGGAGTCCACTTATGTGTTCAGTGCAACAAATCAGTTGTTGAAGTACGTAAACTATTACAAGAGATTTGCAGATAATATATTTTTTTCTGTGGAGTGGTGATAGTGGTGATACACAAGAGAAAAAGCAACGGCCAACCTCCACTCGAGACCAATAATGATGTAAAAATGTAAAAACCAAGCGGATCAGGAGACTGTGACAGACCACAAATGCCGCAAAAGGAAAGTAATCCAAAATAAACGCTTTAATAAACTGCGTTTTCGTCCAACAAGTGACTTCATCAGATACAAAGTTCTAAAAGTTTAGAACTTTGTATCTGATGAAGTCACTTGTTGGACGAAAACGCAGTTTATTAAAGCGTTTATTTTGGATTACTTTCCTTTTGCGGTGATACACAAGAACTTATCAAGTTCATAGACTACTTGAGCAATACGACATCTTTTTTTACAGTTTGAGGTTAAGAGCTCCAGTAGAAAAATTAACTTTTTGGATGTTAACCTTCAGATATGCACAGATGGTAGTTTTGATACATTCTTACACAAAAAAGATTGCTGGAGGAACCACTTATTACACAGAACAAGCATGCATCTCAGGTATATTTATCTGCATGGCATCAAAGACAACTCTTAAGAATCTCCAGGATCTGCACCAATGAGCAGGATTATGAAGAAGAGATAGAACAGCAAAGAAGAGATTTCAAACAACGAGGATACAAGGGTGAGGAAATTCAGGAAAACGTCTTGGAAAATAGGGCACATAGGCATACAAGAGGTATGCCCTATCTCACTAATAGCACTAGGCAAGATGAAATTGAGAAAACAACATGAAAAAAGGATTATGCTGGAGGATTAAGATGCTTAATGACTTAGAGAAATGAAGCAAAACAGGTGTGTCAAGTTACAAGGAACAATTGGAAGATTTTCACAGCGGATGAGAATATCAAACCTATCATTGGTGACAAACCCCAGTTTTGTTTTAAGAACAGAAGGAATCTGAAACAGATAGTCATGAGAAACCCAACAAAGGATCCACCTTAACTGCAACATGCAAAGGCACATTTCCTTGCAGAAGATGCAAAGTCTGTTCATACATTGATTCTACTAACCATTTTATACATCTGACTACTAGGAGAAAATATATGCTTGACACATATGCAGACTGCAACACCAAAAACGTTATATACATCACATGCTGTAATACATGCATTCATTTCTATGTTGGAAAAACTTAACCGACCCCTCAAGGAAAGCATTTTACACCATCTAAGTGATATAAGGCTCCAAATTAAAGCCAATGCCTTAAGCCAGCATATCTCTGCTCATCCTGGCCATAAATTTTGTTTTATAGTGCTGGAAATTATAAGAGAGAGTCCAAGAGGTGGTAATATAGTTAACGGAACTGAGATAAATGAACTAAGATGGATCACAGACTTACAGGCTGATAAACAACAGGACTGAATGGAATGGCTCCTTTAAAACTAAGAAGATGAAATCCTAATCTCATTGGTTCTTTAATATATCACAGCACTTCTTAAGCACTTCTTAATTATTTAAGTGCAGCTGTCTCTTATATTCTAGAAGATCTAAGGAAGGCATCAAGCTGAAAGCGCTTGTCTTAGAGCTCTTATACATCATTTTTTACCACGTTTTATTTGTGATTTTGTACGTTTTATATTTGCTATTAAAGTTTATATCTGATTTTAGTTGTATACCATCCTCTCCAATGGTTGCAGCGTTTGATTTTATATTCACCTGAAAAATGTTGTTAAAAAGTATTAGCCAGACTTTTATTATTTCCAGTTCCTTCTTTTTTTCGCACTTCTATTGGAATTACATAACTACATGCTAATTGCTTCTTTAAATTCAATTTCCTTTATTTCTGATGTTAATACTTTTTCATGGGTCTACTTCTACCCTGTGTTTTCTTTCCACATTTGTTGATTCAAGCACTTAGTCAAGAAACTGGTTGCTCTAGGACTATTGCCAAAAATAACTGCTTTATAATCACAGCTCTGTGTTCATTCATATTTATTATGCACTCCTACATAGAAATTCCAGATTATTTCAACTGCCCTTCAAGCTGTTGTGCTCCATTTACTCTTTTTATCTTCTATACATCTGTCACATCTTAAGCCCACTAGATATCTATGTTGACTGTTTATTCTATGTCTTAGTTGCTTTCATTGTGATTGTACTACTAATCTTCAGTTTACAATTAACACAATACTTTGCACGCTCTTTACTGCTTAGATTCAAATCTAATAACATTTCAGTTAAAATTTGATCCACCCAATAATTTAACCAATTCATTTTCATAAGAATTACTGGAAATGTCAGTGTTTCTCACACTAGAGTTTTTTTTTTTTTTGCTTGCAAAACTTAACTTGTATAAGTGCATGATCTGAAACTATCACTAGCTGGGTTTTCATGGTTCAGACCATGTTACTGTACTCTTTTGATATGCATAATTTATCTTCTTCTGGGAAGTAAATGCTACAGAGGAGTTGCCCAAAGACTGATTTCTCGGGTACACTGTTAATGATAGTTTTTTTTGCAGGATGTAGAGCTACCCTCCCTAACTTCCTGGATTTTGTTCATGAGCCAACTTGCTATCCAACAAGTTACATGGAGACTGACATTTAGATACAAAAGTTTATATACAATACCTGAGTGTGTGAGATGGTGCTGATTTTTTTTATTGTTTCAAAGAATACGGAGGTACCGCCACTTACTAACTTTGTCTAATAAGGTAGGCCTGAACATGTGATAGGCATTTAAACCCTGCAATGATGGAGTGCTTTCAATGGTCCTGAAAAAGAAGTTACATACTCACCATAATGTTCCATCTGTGTTGTCCAGTTTCATTCTTCCTCAGCAACTGGTTTCGGATCCAACCCTTGGATCTGTCTTGTCCTTTTTTTTTACAGCTCATGGCTACTAGAAAACTCTTGAGCTTTTCCATTACCCATAATGCTCTATCCCTTAAAATACCTCAGATCTTGTTTGCTGACTTACAGGATCAAAAGAAAATTTAGCACCCTGGTAACAGAAATCAATATCTGGAGCTCAACATAAGGAAGCATTTGCTCTTCCAGAAGTCATTGGTTAACAGATAGGGGGTTGATGGGAGGGGAGCTGAGGAAGAGTGAAAATGGACAACACAGATGGAACTTTATGGTGAGGACATAGACACTTTATCTGATGTTGTCAGTCTTCATTAATTTCTCAACAACTCGGACAGAGAACTTCCAAGATGGCTGCACACTGAGTAACAGCTTAACTCTAGCTCCCCAAGTGTGAAAACAGAAACTAAGCAGAGAATGCCAGTAGACCTTTTTGTGTTTCTGGGTAAATTTCAGTAACTGCCTACTAAGGGTACTGCTTGGATGCCAGGAAAAAAGAAATGCAGAGAACCTGGAAAAAAATCAGTTACAAAAAGTGAGCAAGAAACATTGGGGAAAGTCCTGCAATTGTTCAGCAAAACACAATGCAACCTCCAGACATGGCTTCCAGTAACCTACAGGAAGATATAAGGTAACTGCACTCAGTGCAAAACACTGATGGAATATATCAACATAAACAAAAAAAAAGGTGTGAAATGGAAGAAGCTTTAAACAGATATTCAGAAGAGGTGATAAAGCTGCAAAAAAATCACAGGTTGAAATGAAGAAAAGGCTGGCTGAATATGAGACTGCTAAGATGAGATGTTTCAAAAAATAATATAATTAGAGGACAGAGCACACAGGGAAACCTGAAATTTTCAGCTATACCAGAGAAGCTAGAAGGAACAGACTGCATTAATTTTACGAAATCACAAATAAGCAACTAGAATAGTATTCTACAGCAGGAGCCGTTACTTGAAAGTGCACATCATGTATGGGTTCCAAACCTGGCTATGAGAAAGCAACCTAGACATTTAATAGAAAATATGCAATCCTACCAATAAAAGGAGTTGATTCTGAAAAAAAAAAACTGCCAGAAGGACAAAATACTAAAAGTGAGAGACAGCAGAGTGTTGGTGGAGAATGATTACTCATTGTACATCAGGAAGAAGAGGAATAAATTCATTCCACTATTCAGAGAATGCTGAGACACAGGTGTGAGATTCAAGCTGCAGTACCCAGCTGTCTTCAATGTATTCTTCTCTGGAGGGACAAAAATCATTTTTTTATTAAGTACATACTAAGGAAGAAATACAAACGCTTGTCCAACAAAACCTAAGCTGTGAAACAGAAGGAAATTCTGCTTCTTGTTCTTCTGGTAATAAAGACCACAGAGAGACTAGACTGTACCTGTGAAACCTTTTCCACTGTTTCAGCAGAAAATGTTGGACAGAAGGAAGGGAGCACAAGAGTTCACTAGAAAAATTATGCATATGTTGGAAATGATGTATAGACAGGATATGGGAGATGGAGATGAACAGCAATAAAACCAGTAACTCAAAGTGGGACTACAATGCAATAATTATACTTAAAAATATGACAGAACAAGAAAATCTGGAAATGTTGGACCTTTTCAGAATTTGTTGAAATTGTGGGGGACTCTAAAGTATATGCCCTACTTCATGTCATTAATGTTTGGAAAAATGCTTTGGGGAGGGGAATAGAGAGGAGAAAGTTAACTGTAAGTAAAGAAAACATTTTTTTCTTAATAGTACTATTTTTGTGGTGTATGGTTTTCTTTGTAAGCTATACAGTTTTCTCAGTTATTTTTACGTGTGACGGGAATTGTAAACAGGTGTCCCTGTTCTTTTTTTCCTTTCTTTCCCCTTCTCTCTTTCTTCTTGTTCAGTTTTAAGAGTCTTTCTTCTTGTTCAGTTTTAAGAAATGTGGGCACTGCAATGTATAAAAAGCCTGTTTAAAAGGGCATGACAAAAGAAAAATTTATGTGCTTTTTCTCAATCTTGCATGGAGGAATAACTGGTTTAAGGACCTTAGATTGATTTAGTAACAAGTTTTAAGAGAAAGCAAGTAAATTAAAAAGAATACTGAATAGTATGTGGCTTTTTCTAGCAAATGAATATATGCTTAGTAGCAAGTCTATATCTGGTCCTCATGTCTCCATGGAAACAATCTGATAAAGAGAAACTGATTGGTTCTCATGTCTCCATGGAGACAATCTGATAAAGAGAAACTGGTTACAGTCTAGTGGAGAATGACTGGCTGGGGGGAAAAGAAAAGAGAAACTGGATAGGAGATAATGTTCGCTGAAAGCATTCAGAGGTTTTCCCAGCTGGGAGAGCTATAAAGCTAAGACAAAACCAGTTAATACTTAGTAGAAGCACAGGCTGCACCATGCATCTCGGCATGGATAACCTTTCTTTTAGGTTAACTCAAGTCTATGAGTGTGGCTGTCATTTTGGGACATTTGTTCCTATTAGGAGGGTAAAATTTCAGTATTTGAAGATGTACATAGCTTTGTGTGTTAGTATTAAATTAATAGGTTTCAGGGTGGTATTGTGGGTTGTTTGTTTTTTTGTTTGAGGGCTTTCGATAAGACAAAAAGATTTGTAAAATGTGACACAGGCTCAAATAGATATGATGAGAAACAACTATATAAAAGTTCAACCTGCCAAATGGTGTATGTATGCAACAGAAAAGTTGGAACTAGACATTTAACAAAAAGTGTTATACATAAAAGTTGTGAATTATAACTTTTAATACAATGATGCTTTTTGTGATGTCTTTAAACGTTAATAGTATCACGGATATATACAAAAAAGAAACAATAGTGAACTATATTAAAGATATAGAGTGCAAATAGCTAAACTGAAGATGAGGGTTTGATAAAGAAAGGTTTTCACGATGGTTATTCAGCAGAATATTTGGGACAAAGGAAAAGAGGAGTACTTATATTAATTGCAAGAAAAGCTCCTATAGTGACAGAAGAGAATAAAAAATAATAATGGCAGATATGTAGTGCTAAGGGACTACTAGCAATGGGGGAGGAAGATTATACTGACATGTACTTATATTCCACCTAAAACTGCTATAATTGAGCTAAAAAAATTCTGGGAGAAATAATCAATTTCCAACAAAGAATATTACTGATAGGTGGGGTTTGTAATTAGATTTGCAGCAGTAAAGATGTGTCTCGGGGGTCCAGAAGGGAAAGTATAACAAATAAAGGTAGATTTTTGATGAAATTTAAGAAAACATTAGGCACGGAAGACATGAATTCAGTAACAGGAGCTTGGAGTGATTTTACATATTTATTCCTCAAGATATAAAAACTGGGCTAGGCCAGATAGAAATTACATTTCAGAGGAACATATGCATTTAACTGAAGGTATTGATACGTACCCAATAACTATTTCAGATCATGCGCCAATAATAACTAAAATAAAAACACAGGGTAATGAAATAAAAATGAGACACTGGTGCCTTCCCACCTATCTGTTGAAAAGAGAGGACTTTAAGGAATGGGTAGTGCAGGGTATTCAGGAGGTATTCAAGAAGATAGAAATTACTTCTGGAAATATAGCTAGGGAGTAAGATAAAATTAAGGTGAAGTTGAAAAATAATGTGGAAATAAAAGAAAAGGAGCTATGGTTAAGATGTAACAAGAATTATTTAAAGGGACTGACAAATGTTAAAAGTAATGCAGACTAGGGGGAATCTCACAGAAGAGGACTGACTGCAGAATGCTAAGTAGAAAATAAGGGATTACCTCGATAATGTACATGAGTTTAGAATGATTGCTGTTAAGCAACTGGTTTTGATAACACTAGAGCACAACAACTTTAAGTACAATGAGTGAGGCAGCAGAAAGTAGAAAGGGCTGTTGTCAAGCCTAGGGAGCCCATAAAATCAAGAAAAAAATGTTTATGGAAGAATTAAATATGCCAAGGTTAGAGGTAGATGAGGCACAAATACTAGAGGTTAGGTTAGGATAGGAGGGTATGAGATAAAAATTGTGATGTAAAACCAATATACAGGAAAGTCCCCATAAAAAAGATGGCATTCCTGGGGAAGTTTGGAAGCTAGGAGAGAAAAAAATGACAAAGATCTGGAAGGTTTTTAACAGTCTTTTAAGAGAAGGAGAAGTACCAACATCCTGGAAGAAAGCAGTGGTGGCTGTAATACCTAAAGAGAGTAAAGATCAATCAGATCCAGCTTCATACAGTCCCATTTTAATAATAAAACGTGATTATAAAGCGTGCATGTCTATAATGGCTAAAAGAATGGGAAAAGTAATTCCAAAATTATTAGATATGGATCAATGTGATTTTGTGGAGGGGAGGCAAACATCTGATAATATTAACAGAACTCTGATGATCCAGAGAAAAGCAGAATGTAAGAAAATACCTTTGTTGCTGGTGGGTCTTCATGCAGAGAAAGCATTTGACAGAGTAGGGTGTGACTTTATAAGGAGGGCAATGGAAGTATTTGCAATTCCTGAAAAAAATATAAAGTTGATTAGGAGGTTATATGAGGAAATGGAGGTGAAAATTAAAGTGGCTGGGGTCCTCTCTGATAATATCTGCTTGAGCTGAGGAACCAGGCAGGGGTGTCCTATTGTCACTTTGTTATTTGAATTATAGTTAGAACTACTGGCAAAGAAAATAAGAGACTCAGAAATTCAAGGATATAAACTGGGTGGCAGGCAAGAAAAGCTAGCTCTATTTGCCAATGATATTATTTTAAACCTGACAAAACCAAAAAGAGACATTACAGTGCTGTGGAACATTTTGGGGCAGTTTGAAATCTTTCCGGGAAACAAAATTAATAAAGCTAAAACAAAGGGAATAGCAGTAAATTATGCACTCACATATGAATTGGTTCTGCAATATCCATATCCATATTTATGGGGACATGATAAAATGAAGTATTTAGGAGTCTGGATTAAAAATGATTCTGGTATGGCAGCTACGGATATGTGACTAAGAGACTAAAGAAAAGAAAATAGAAGCTTTGTTATATAGATATGGACAGTACGATACAAACAGTTAAAATATTTTTAGTTCCATTATTCTTACACACAGGTTAGGCACATTTTTATCAACCAGAGGAGAAGTTGTGGACAGCAATTAATAACAACCTGAAGGACTTTATCTGGGAGGGGAACATGTGGGATAAGCTGATTCTTCCATCAGAAGAGGGTGGATTGGGATTACCTGATTTGAAGGGATATTTCAGAGCTACAAAGTTAAGGCTCCTATATATAGCACAAGCAGAAAACTATAATTCAAAGTGGATGATGATGAAATAAGGGAAGCTCAAGAAACAAAGAGAGACAGGGATTTTGGATGCAGACCTTTAAGGAAAATTACAATAATCATACAGAATATTATATTTATTAAGTAGTAGAAAGTATCCTAAGAACTAAGCCAACACGGGAATGGATAAATGAGATTTTGCCAATAGGGATGACTGCAATTAGGGATATAGACAACAGGCAAAAGACAGCTGGAATTTATTGGAGAAAACTGGCAAAGGAACCAGGGTTTGGGAAGCAAATAACTAGCGCGGGAAAGATGACAGACTTTATTTGGACTGCAGGTTAGAGACTACATTCCCTCTCAAGGATTGATAGGCAAAGAGAAAGAAATAGGGGGGTCCTAAATGAAAGACCAGAACTGGTACAGTTTTTAGTAGAATCTACAAGAGAAGCTGTCATTTAAAAAAGGAATAATTAGTAAAACATATAAAAAAGTGCATGATAACTATAAGAATCAATCAGAGGAGGTTAGAAAGGACTGGGAAGGGAGACTGGATACGCAATTCACAAAGAAACAATGGGAGGATATATGTATGTCTCCCAAATATGCAACAAAATCTAGAAGATTTAGGATTTTTGCTTGAAAATATTTACACAGATACTTTTATAACTCAAGCAGACTCCAGAGAATTTTTCCTCAGGTATACAGCAAATGCTGGAGGTGTGACACGGAAGAAAGAGGTAACTGGGAACACATTTTCTGGAAGTGCGGTGAGTTGTAAGACTCCCTGCGGGACATACTGTTGGAGATGCTGGGTGGGCAGATTGGTGTGACAAAGCAGATGATTTTTCTGAGCTATGATACAGAATCGGAATTGCCTAGACATGGTAAGGCTTTGCTGTGTCTAATTGGGTTGACCTGTTAACACCGACACGCCAAAACACAGACAACGAAATAACAGACACAACAAAACCAAAAGTTCAAAAACACGAAACTTCACATGCCCGACAAACCATAATCCCGACAATCAACAAAACAAATAACTTTCCCGAAAAACACACACACACAACACAAGCACACCAAAAACCTTACAAACCTACACTAAAATTTACATACACAACTATATATGCACTAACCTTAACCCAAACCCCTAACCCTAAGGCCTGTCACTATCGCACACTTACCTTACCCGCACCCAAACCCTCACTTAATCTGCCCCTAACCCTTAAGTCTGTCACTATCACGCACTTACCTCACCCGCACCCTACCCTAACTTCCGTCACTAGACCCTAACGTCCGTCCCTAATGCACAATTACCTTAACATGTTGGTGTTCTCAGCATCTGGATTCTCAACTGTCGGTCTTCTCTGTTGTCGATCTTCCGGTGTTGGTTATCTCGTTGTCATTCTTCTCAGCTTTCGGCATATTCAGGTAGACCCATCTAATTATGGTAGCTGCCAGAAAAGCTGTTACTAGAAAATGGAAATCAAAACCTAAACCAACTGCACTAGAAGCAGTGAATATAGTAACAGAGATTAAACAACTGGAATTGAGATATTTAGAAAAGGGGAGGAGCAAACTACATAAAAACAAAATGGAAACAATACATACAGGGGAGGAATGAGGTTTAAAAGAAGGAAGGACTTAAGTGAGCTATGTAATGTATGGTTGAAAATGATTGGGTAGATTATAAATGATGTCTAATGTTTGCAGCTAGGAGAGTGTTAGTATGATTTGTGATGTAAAATGCTTGTAACTAGGACTGTGTCAGTGTGGTTTGTTTTCAATTATGTAAATGTATGATTGCTTATGTTGTGTGATGGTTTAATAAAGATCGTTCTTGTTTAAAAACAAAGGTAGGAATTGAATAATTTATATAATGTATCTTAGGTTATATGCTATATAGTAATATATGTGAAGTATAATGTTTGAAAAAAGTGAACTTGTTAATACAGTTTGATTACTTTTACCTGAACTCTAAGAACTCTAATAAAGGATTTTCCTGAGCACAGTTGAGCCGAAGGCTACTCTTCCCCTTGGGACCAGATCCAATTTGTAATGAGTAATAAAGGTATGAGGATTAGTCCAAGTTGCAGCTGCAGAGATATCGTCCATGGAAATTCTGGATAAAAATACTGATGATGTTGCCATGGACTTGGTTGAATGGGCTCTCAAAGGTTTTGGTAAGGAAAGGCCCAATTTTTTTATAGACAAAGGATATACAATCAGTCAGCCATCTGGATAAAGTTACTTTCGTAACTGGCTTGCCTAGTTTGGAATCCACAAAGGAGACAACTAATTGATCTATGTTCCTGAAGTCCTTTGTTCTATGTAAGTAAAAACATAATTGTCTTTGAACATCCAGGAAGTGTAACATATTCACCTTTGTTTGTAAATTATGAAAAGAAAATTGGCAGATTAATGGATTCTGACACCACCTTAGGAAGGAAGGAAGGATTGGTTCATAAAGCTACCCTATCCTTATGAAATATTAAGTACAGAGGTTTAGAGGACAATACTTGAAGTTCTGACACTCATCCAGCAGAGGTGATGACTATCAAAAATATAGTTTTCCAGGTCAAAAGCTTCAGTTCACATTTTGCCACTGGTTCAAAGGGAGAATGAATTAAGGCCTGTAATACTATTTATTTATTTATTTATTTATTTATTTTACATTTGTTGACCGGGCTAGTCCAACTGGATATATATCCTTTTTCAGTAGAGGCCCGGGGAGAAAAGCTCCCAATTTCGGAACATAATAACAATGCAAATAAGAATAACAATAAAAATAACAATACAATACGAAAAAAAGACATAGTGAAACCACAGAAACAAGGAGACATCAATATGTATCAGCTAGATTGTTTGCACGTACATTTTGTTTGTTTGTCCACTTAACATGTGTGCAATTAAGGAAGTAAAAATTACAATATAAGCTCTTAAAAGGGAGATGAGAGAAGAGGGGCTATGGGGCGTGTTGGATTTAATCAGGGTTTAGACATGGGCATAACCATTGGGACTTGAGTATTGCTTGGAGATGAGTTTTGTATAGGTTAAGGGAAGTCATGAGTCTAAGGCTGTTTGGGAGTGAGTTCCATTGCTTCCCAATAGAGTTAGCATAAAGAGCATCACCTCCCACATTGTTTGATTTGATAGTCATTACCTGGTTACTGTTTGCAGATCGAAGGCAGCTTAAGTTGGAGTAAGGGGTCAGGATTTTGGACAGGGCAGGGGTATTATCGGGTTGATTCATAATTTTAAAAGCTTCGATTAGTTGATTAAATTTGAGGAGATTAGGTAGTTCAAGCCAGTCCAGTTTCTTTAGGTTGACGCAATGGTGGGTCCGATAGGATGTTCCTGTGACAAATCTGGCAATATGATGGTAGGTAGTGGAGAGGTTGTTAAGCTCACGTTTATTGAGGAAGGAGAATATTGGGGAGGCATATAATAGTGTGGAGAGGAGATGAGTACGTGCAATGGTTAGTTTTGCATGGGGAGTAAGACAGTTCCTGATTCTATACATTGAGCCTAATTTTTTGTTAACTGACTTAATGGTTTGGGCAATGTGCATGTCAAATTTGAGCTTATGGTCAATTGTGATACCTAATAGTTTCGTGTGGGAGACGGGCTCTATGATGGTGCCATTAATGGATTCAACAAAGAAGGTCCTATGATTCACAGGGGGAGGTTCCTGAGCTATGGGAGTTGTTGTCGAGGGGAGGAAGAGAAGTAACTTGGTTTTAGTTGGGTTTAGGATGAGTTTCAGGTCAGAGAACCATTTTTCGACTGTGGCAAAACATTGTTGGGTGGCTGCTTGGAGTTTCTGAAGAGAGAGGTCGGAGCAGATCAGGGTGGAGTCATCTGCATATTGAATGCAGGTGGCTGTGGGGATAACAGAGTACAGATCATTTATAAAAACAGAGAAAAGAAGGGGACCAAGAATGGAGCCCTGAGGAACCCCAATGTTATTAGGCAGCAGTTGGGATAGACTATTTTGCCATTGGACTGCTTGTTGCCGGTCAGCTAGGTAGTCCTTAAACCAGTTTAGTGCTGATTTGTCAAGATGAAGGGTTTGCAGGGTGTGGAGCAATAATTGGTGGTTGACCATGTCGAAAGCTTTTGACAAGTCAAGAAAGAGAGCAGAGGATATAAGTTTCTTGTTGCGGTTGCTATTAATTGAGTCAACAAAGGAGAGGAGAGCACTGGTCGTACTGTGATGGGGGCGGAAGCCATGCTGGGTAATAGAAAGAAGATTATTGATGGTGAGGTAGTGAAGGAATTGTTTGTGAACACACCGCTCCAATATCTTAGCCAGAGGAGACAGTATTGCGATAGGCCTGTAGTTGGAGGTTTCCTTAGAGGACCCTCCCTTATGCAGTGGGATGATGTAAGAAGTTTTCCAAATTGAGGGATGGTGGCCTCAGATAAAGACCTATTAATCAATATTGATATGGGATAGGCAATGGCATCCGATGCTAATTGTAAGTATTCTGCTGGGAGGCGATCGGCCGCAAGGGTGGACGGTTTCAGTTTTTTTAATAGGGTACGAATATAGGAGGTAGATACTGTTTGGAGTTTAAAGGAGATAGAAGGTGAGTCATGAGGCTGGGTTAAGAGTGAAGAGGAATTAGGTAGATGATTGGCTAGGGACTGGATAGTCTCAGTGAAAAAAGTGTTAAAGGTATTGGCAACATCCTCTGGATGTTTGTTAGTGAGTTGGTCGGGCGTTGGGGTAGTAGATTTGCCTGGGTGGAGGAGGTTATTAAATGCAGCCCAGAACTTTTTTGGGTTAGACTGATGTTTGTCCTGGAGATGGCAGAAGTAGTGTTTTTTGTCTCTAGCAACGTCAGATTTCGTGGAGTTTCTCAGCTGTTGAAATTTAATACGGTTTAGGGGAGTTTTGGTTGTTCTCCAAATTTTCCAAGCATGGTCACGGAGTTTAATTTTATCTTTGGTTTCTTTTGAAAGCCAGGGAGCTATACGGTCTTTGGTTCTAATTAGGCGGGTTGGGGCATGGGAATCAAGAATGTTTAGAAATGTGTCACTGAAGTATGACACACATTCTGCTAAGGGAAGGATATATAGGGACGACCAATTGCAGACTTTTAGTTCTGCTAGGAATAGTTCATGGTTAAACTTTTTCTTATTTCTGATAAGCTTGTAGATGGGTGACTTGGAAAAAGCAAATTTGTGCTTTATAATATAAGTGATAAGGTGATCACTAAGGTCATTGGGGAGGGTGCCGGTGGTATAGTTGTTCGGATCTTTATTGATAAGTATCCAGTCAATCATACTCTCTTTTGATGTGTGTTGCCAATTCTGGTTGGAGATGAGATTATTTGGGAGAAGCCAGATAGATTAATTGGGTGGGGATTTGTCTCAGAGGAGTAGGGGACCAATCAATGTTAAAGTCCCCTAGTATAATGGTTTCTTGAGGGTAGTTGTTGGCCAACCAACATAAGGTTTGCTCTAGGTTATCTATATTCTTCCCTGGTGGGATATAGATAACTACCAGGTTGATACATTTTTGGGAGTTTATGCAAATCTTTAGTGCAAGCAGTTCAATATTAGAGACCTGAGGGGGATGCAGAGGGTTCTTAGTGATGTTTAGTCTGTTCTTATACATGACAGCTATTCCCCCGCCCTTTCTAGTTATTCTATCTTTCCTTAGTATGTTAAAACCCGGTGGAAGAATTTCTTCATCCTTCGTGGCGGGTTTCAGCCATGTTTCAGAGAGACACATGATGTCTGGGGAATGGGTAGCTATCAAAGCATGTAAGCTGTGTACTTTATTGTTAATGCTTCTCAGGTTGAGGTGAAGGGTAAGGAGGGAGGTATTAGGAGTATGAGGTAATGTTGAGGTGCCAGAATCTGGATGAGTGGCAGGGCCTGGGTTGGGGTGAATATCTCCATTTTGAGTAATACATTTTTTTAGGTAATCTAAGAATCTTTGCATTTTGACTAGTATTTTGAGGTTGGTTTTATGTTTGGATGATCGAGGGAGTGGGGTCTAAGCTGTATACTATAAAGGCCTAGAGTTTTTGGCGGGTGAGGAGTAGAAACTATAGGGTTGGGAGGAAGGTGCAAGTAAGTGGTCGTGGTCGCCCTTGGGGAAAGATATTCCTAATAGAGTTTGGTGTTCATAGCGTGTTAAAAGATAGGGCATAAGAAGAAGTAAAAGTATTGTCGTAATGATGGAATACATGGTTTTGCTCATGGTAAAGAGCAAGTAATAAGTTGTGGGAGTGTTTGGGATATAGAGGGCTGATTAAACAAGGGAGGAGGAGTTGTTAAGCTAGTGACAGCTGTGATTGGAAGGGAGGAAAGTGGGATGGTCTGTCTATCTCTATAAATCTGGAGGTAGTGGGGGCGGGTGGGATAAGGGGGCAGGGTGGGGAGCGGAGCGAGCCAGCGAGCCAAGGCGAGGGAATACACCTTTCCAAAACCTGCTTGGAAGTAGCAGGGTCTTAGAGGCAGCAGGGTAAGAGTAAAAGGTTAGCTTTTTTTTTGTTTTCCAATTACTGGAACCTGGTGTTATAGTAGCCTTAGATACAAGTATTTCTACGGGTACTGTTAAGTTATCTGCCTGCAGAACGCTTTCCAGGGGAGGAAAACTATAGGATGGGTAAAGCTGTACCCTAAAGTTCTTTCCAGTTACTGGAGGTTAAAGGCATGGGATTGTGCATTCGCACGATGGTAGGGCACATGCGGAGTCAGCGTCCGTATCAGGGAGCCACGCGATGGTATTTTAGAGTGGGGGGTTCCTAGGAAATGAAGGAGATAAAGCACATTAAATAAGCAGTTTTAGTTAAGCAGTTTAGATACAGTAGCTTGTAGTTTAATACATCCGAAGCTAAGTAGCAAGTTCTAGTGGTGTAAGCTAGGTTAAGTTAAGCAGTCTAGATGAGGCATAAATAATATTCCGTCCCTTGCACCAACAAGTAAAATAAGTCACTAGTAATGTCCTGTTATGTAATCAAACACATGTATAAAAAGCACTGGCCCTGATAGCACAAGTCTACTAAAATCTATAACCAATGGTATCATTCGGTATAGCTTTAGGCAACAGGATAATGTAGGTAAGCATACTCTGCAGATGTTAGATATACACTGTAATACCAGAATAAAACAATCCTATTTTTAAGCTGTAGTAAGCGATCTCTCCAACTAAATGAACACAACGCTAGGAACACCCATAGCATAAAGAAAACAATTAAAACATCAGTATGGCTAGTAATAGGAAGAGCCTATGGCTCAGTGAGAGAGTTCCAGTATATTATAAGCACGGTGTAGAACAAGTAATAATTGTTTGATACAACATGAGCGACAGTTACAGCATCATTCTATAAGCCGCTAGATGAATCGGCACTCTACCAGAGAGGCGATTCTAGTACTAAACAGCAGCAGAAACACTTTAACATTCAAAGCAGGTTAAATCGAGTTGTTTTACCTTCCCGAAAGGAGAGTCGTCCAGGCAGGGGGACAGAACAGTACCAGCAGGAGTAAAAGATGGCGGTTTCTGGCGGGGAATATGAAAACTCCCTGACGTCAGAACACCGCTGGGAGTACACCTTTCCAAAACCTGCTTGGAAGTAGCAGGGTCTTAGAGGCAGCTGGGTAAGAGTATAAGGTTAACGTTTATTTTTTTGTTTTCCAATTACTGGAACCTGGTGTTATAGTAGCCTTAGATACAAGTATTTCTACGGGTACTGTTAAGTTATCTGCCTGCAGAACGCTTTCCAGGGGAGGAAAACTATAGGATGGGTAAAGCTGTACCCTAAAGTTCTTTCCAGTTACTGGAGGTTAAAGGCATGGGATTGTGCATTCGCACGATGGTAGGGCACATGCGGAGTCAGCGTCCGGTATCAGGGAGCCACGCGATGGTATTTTAGAGTGGGGGGTTCCTTCCCGAAAGGAGAGTCGTCCAGGCAGGGTCCCATGGTGGAGTTAGATCCTTTTAAGGCAGTCTCAAAAGAAGGGTACCTTTCAAAAAGGCCTTACAAAGTCTTGATGAAGCCAAGGAGGAGTTTTCAACCCTTATATGAAAATTAGAGATGGCAGCTACTTGTACTTTAGTTGAAGAACTGGCTCCTTCATAGAAAATTGTTGCTAAAATTCAAGGACACTATGCACTGCTGCTGAAAAATGGCAATTTCTTTCTGCTGTGCCCAAAAAAACAAATCTTCTCCATTTACTACTGTAAAGTTTTCTTCTTGAAGCTTTCCGGGAAGACAAAAGTATATGATAGACTAGGGAAGACAGCCTATGCTCTTTGGCTATCAATAGAAGTGAAGAAACCATGCAGTTAGGTTTAGGTTTGAGATATCCGGGGGAATCATGTCTGTTGGGTGAGACAGAAAGTCTGGAATTGGAACCAGAATCCAAGAAGGGTAGACTAGATGAGGCCAAAGAAAGTGGAACCAAATCTGTCGAGGCCAGTAAGTGCAATGAGGATGACTTTGCTCTTCAACAGGAATGCTGTCTGTAGAAACTTGGGGATTAAGGGAGTTGGGGGATACACACAGAGGAGACTGGGGGCCAATCATGTAGTAGAGCATCTCTCAGTGATTCCCTGGTGGGGGTATCACGGCAAAGAACCTGCTGCATTTGTAGAGTAGCTAACATCCATTGAATTCTCATTTGATACCTTGCTAAGAGAACTAGAACTATCACCACAGACACTGATCTCAAGGCTTGTAGAATCAATCAGACTGAAATTGAGGAATTCTGAACTATCTTTCTGATCTGGAATCAAACAGTCTGTACTCTTGCAAGAGGAAAGGAGGCTGTCATAGATATTGCGTTGAAATATGCTCCTATGAACTCCAATGTCTGAGATGGGATTAACTAAGATTTGTTGAAATTTATTTATGGTAATCCCCAGACGGGAACAAGAATGGAGTACCTGGTCTCGAGCTCTTATCAGTAGATACCTAGTCAGAGGGGGGGGGCACAGTATATTATGCCAATAGTTTTTACTAAAGATATATATATCAATGCATTTCTAATGGATATGCCTTCATATAACAGTGAATACATTAAAAGTATGTGGGAGGCTATGCCACCCACAACCCCCAATGTGGGGGGCCGTGCCCCCCACACCCCCCTGATATAATATTCTCTCTCCAGGGTTGCACTGCAGTGGGACAGGGGCTATATTCCATTTTTGACCAAATGAAATTTGACCAAGTGAGCTTTCAGTCAAGTGAACTGCCTGGAATCATTTTCGACTAAATAAAATTCGACCAATAGAATGAAATATATATATATGTGTGTGTGTGTGTGTGTGTGTGTGTGTGTGTGTGTGTGTGTGTGTGTGTATTGTGTGTATGTGTGTGTGTGTGTCTATATATGTATATATATATATATATATATATATATATATATATATATATATATACACACACACACACACACACACTATATATATATATATATATATATATATATATATATATATGAAAAGCTTGGAGGAGAGGTGCCGGCCATTCTGGGAAATCATTTGGGACTGTCTACCATCCCTTCTCAGGCTTATGTTATACCCCTTTTGAATTACACCACAGTCTAAGCCAGTTGTTGAAATCAATAAACTTTTTCTCTGACTGTGGTGCCATTCTTGGTGATGGTATAATACTGCTCAAGGCTAGGTTCAGGAACATATTCTGAGAGTTCCATCATATCTTTCTTCTTAGACTACAGGGAGGTATGTGTCAAGTAATTTCCACCCATATGCACAATGACTGTATCATATGTGTACTTGTGGTACAAGAACTTGACTTCTTGCATGATGTGGCAAATACTGGCACCTGACAGAGAACTTACCATAACTCTTTCTTTGTACAACTTGATAGGTGATACACTGATGTGTCTCATTATGGAGTTACCTATAACTAGGATATCAATTTGTGTGGAGATTTGCCTTACGAGATTTTGAACTCAGTCTGTGTGACTCCTAGATGTATGCTTCATGCTCAGAGCTACCTGTGATGTGTTTGTAAGACAGCCAAGGATACTTGTTTTTTTACGTTACATTTAGGAGAACTTTGTGGTAAGTTACTCTTAAGAGCCTCAACACATGAAGGTCTATGTGTTTTGTCTATACCCATATGAAATGTCAGGATCCACGTGATGGAGTTCTGCAATGCAGAGACTGAATAGTCAAAAACATTGTTGTATATAGCAAGCTCAAGATGGCCACTTCTCAGAATATTCCCCTTTCTCAGAGGTTTTACAATCTCGGAGTTGGTGTACATAAGTTCGTGGGGGAGGCTGCAAAGGGATTTGGCCCTAAGTAAAAAGCAAGTTTAAAGGAAAATATTGATGTTCAAGCCATATGCATAGGCAAGAGCTTTTGGTTTCTCAGTTTTCGTATTATCTTTTGCTAAGTCTCATCCCACATATCCTAAGCTGCCATAACTGAATCATTTTTAATTCATACTCATGTCCCCATAAATATGGGTAATGTCAGACAAATTTATGTGTAGATACATAGTTTATAGCTATAGCCTTTGTTATGCCTTTATTAATTTTATAACCCCAGAAAAAAGAACTGTCTCAGAATATACCACAACACTGTGATGTCCTTTTCTGGTTCTATCAGGTACAAAATAATATCATTTAGAAATAAAGCCAACATTTCTTGAACTCCATACCAATTATATCCTTAAATTTCTGAGTCACTTATTTTCTTTCCAAATTATTCTGTAATGCAATGCAAATAACAAAGGGGAAAGAGGACACCCTCACCTGACTCAACTTGTCAGAAAGAAAACCTCCTACTTTAATTTTTGCCTCCGATCCCTCATATTTCCTTGTAATTAACATTATTATTGTATTAGGAAATACAAATGCTTCCATTGCCCTACTCATAAAATCCCAGCTTACTCTGCCAAATGCTTTCTCTGTATCAAGACCCAATAATAACAGCATTATTTTCTTACATTCTGCTTCCCTCTACATCATCACTGTTCTATTAATGTTATCAAATGTTTGCATCCCCTCCACAAAACCACATTGGTCCATATTTGTCATAAGTTTGGCATCACCTTTGCCATTCCTTTAGCCATTATAGACATAAACACTTTATAATCATGGTTGAAAATGTAAAAGGGCCTATATAAAGCTGTATCAGATTGGTCTTTACTGTCTTTAGGTTTGACAGCCACCACAGCTTTCTTCAAGTATGCAGGTGCTTCCCCGACTTTAAAATACTGTTAAACAAAACCTTCCAAATCATTATCACTTTCTTCCCTCTTACCTTCCAAACTTCCACAGGAACACCATATATCCCTGTAGACATTCCTGCAGATTGAGTGTGCATCACCAGTTTTATCTCATCTCCTCCTACCTTAACTGTTTTTTTGTTGAGCCTCATCAACCTCTAACACTGGCATACTTAAGTCTTCAATAAATACTTCCATTTGTGCTCTTTCTTGATTTCCACATTTCTCTACTTTGTACAAACTTTCATTACATTTCTAAAAATATCTCTGTATAATACCTCTACAGGATCTCTGATTACTTTTCTTCTTATAGGCTTCTTACGTTTGGCAACAACCCTTTCCACTTTCAGTTGCCTAAGTGTAGTCATTATAAAAAAACAGGTACTTAAGTGCAATCTTTCTAAACTCAAGCAAATTATCCTAGCTACTACTTCATTTTCTGTTTAGCAATCTGCAATTTCACCCATTCTTGTTCTGTGAGATTTCCCTTATTCTGCAATATGCAATTTCACACCTTCTTGTTCTATGAGATATCCCTTATTCTGCAACACTTTAACCTTTGTCATCCTCTAAATAATGTGTTACTTCTTTAACTGTATCTCTTTTTTTATTATAACCCTATTCTTAAAAGACCCTATTCTTAACTCCACTTTCATTTTATCCCGCTCATTAGCTATAACGTCTGAAGAAATTTTTATCTTCTTGAATAACTTTTGAATAATTTCCACTATCCATTCCTTAAATTCCTCTCTTTTTAACAGGTAGATAGGGAAGCACCAGTGAATTATTTTTACTTCATTACCCTGCATTTTTATCTTAAGTTTATTGGCGCAAGATCTGAAATAGTTACTGGATGTGTGTTGAAGCTTTCAATAATTAAATGCACACGTTCCTGTGAAATATAGTTTCTGTCTAGTCTAGCCCTGTTATTGTACCCTGGCAAATAATGTAAATTCTATCAGAGTTCCTACTACTGAATTCATGTCGTCCATACCAAATATTTTCACAAATGTCTTCAGAAATCTACCCTCTTTTATATATGTTCCCTACTATGTCCCCCAGATACTTCCTCACTGTTAGATAGATAGATAGATAGATAGATAGATTAGTACTAGGCTAACTACCTTTGCAAGCCATTTTTTAAGCCTAGCCCATTATCCCTTGTGAGACTCAAACCCTGCACCTTGTGTTTGTAAGGCAAACACCTTAACCATTAGGCCACCCTCTCAAACCCAGCAAATCAAATACTTGTCCTATCTATAAATATTATTCACTGCTGAAAGATGACTATTTCTCTAAAAATTGTCTTAAGTTCCATAATAGCAGTTTTAGGTGTAATATAAATACATGCTAGTGTAATTCTCTTCCCTTGCCAATAACCCCCGTACTACAAGAAATGTACCATTATTACATTTTTCAGGTCTATATCAAATAATTTAAGGTTCAAATCAGTGAAACTTAGTTCGTCGAACCCAAAACAGCAACTCCAAGATCACACTACAGTGGGGAAAAGGGCAAATTTCTTTGCCATTCCCTGTGTAAACCATTTGCTGATGTGAACGTTCACGTAACTGTACACTCACCGTTTTGGGTTTGAGGAATGGAGGTTCACTGAGTTGAACCTTCAGTTGTATGATACAGACCCTATTATTCCACTTCTATCACTATTTGTTTTCCTCTAGGAATAAGTATAAATACTACTCTTTTCCTTTGTCCCTGAGATTGCTGAACATCCCTCCTGAAATCCTTTATTTATCAGCTTCACATGCTCATTTCTATCCAAGTGTGTTTCCTGTAGCATTGCTATTTACATTCTGCACTTCTTAATATAATTCCTTACTCTTTCCTTTTTGTCTGTACCCGTGAGGCCATTCACGATCCAAAATACGTTTAGTGTAGCTATTACGATACGTTATTATTCCCATTTGTTATATATGACAGCTTTTTTAAATATCTATTTACAACTTTTGTGTTATACACACCCACTAATGTTTGACAACTTGATCTTTTATACAGTTGTTTCTTGTCCATTTGAACATATGTCACATTTTACAAGACATTTTGTTTTAAGGAACACTGCCAAAAAAAAAAAAAAAAAAAAAACAAATGCTCCAAACACCCCCATAACCTATGAACTTAAAATCAACACACAAAACTTTTTTTTTTTTTTGGTTTAAAGATTTCAAAAAAAAAAAACAACCCACAAAACTATGTACACCTTCAAATAATGAAGTTCAACTTTCCTGACATTCCTGTCCTAAATCAACATGTGTGCACTCAGGCAAAACCTGACCTAAAATGAAGATTATCCACTCTAAGACAAATGTTTCAGCCTGTGCTTCTACTTAAACTAATTGCTTTCTGTTCTTGTCTTTATTCCCCTCCCACACGAGAAAAGCAGAATGTATGTTTTCAGAAAGCACTAATTTTTAGTCTTAAAAAAGTGCTTTGGCTCTTATTGCAGCTTGTCTCTATGGAAACCTAAGAATAAAATGTACATCTGCCTTCAGCTACAGACTTGTTTGCTAAATGAAACCTTTTCATTGCATTCAGTGCTCTCTTATTTACTTACTTACACAAAAATCTTGTTATTAGGTTAAACCAAGGGCCTTAATACAGTCATTCACCTATGCAAAAGTAAGAAAAAAAACATATCAGCTCTGCATATATTATAATCTGTGCATTTTTACATACCACCCCCCCACCTCAATAATCTAAGATTATAGCATATTAACTTAAACATGCTTTTGTCCAGCCTTTCTTCTCTTTTTACAACATAATGCCTATATTTCCTAAACCTAAAAAAGAAGAAAAAAGGCACTTGCTTACTTTAGTATCTTTATCACTTACAGCAATAACTGAAAATGCTTTACTTTATAATTTTAAGTTATATACCTACCATAATTTGGTAACTGTGTTGTCTTCTTTCATTTCTCCTCAAGGTTGGGTTATGGATTCAACCCTTGGATCTGACTCGGCAGCATTTCTACAGACTAAGATCCAAGTCTCGAGCTCCTCCCACTTCCCGTAATGCAATGCCCTCTGCCTAACTCCCTTAGATTGAGTTTGCTTCCCAAAAAGCAGACGGAGGGCAGAAAGAAAGAAATAATAGAAGGAAATACAAACTAAGAATCAGAGACTCAAAAACCTAGGAACATCAGTTCCTAAAAAGTTCTCTCCAGGCCTTCTAGAGCACTTTGGGGGGGGGGGGGGTGGCTGGCAGGGAAGGTGAGGAGGAAAGAAAGAAGACAACACAGATACCAAGGTATGGTAAGTACATAACTTATAAATCTGATGTTGTCTCTTTTACTCCTCCTCACTGTTGGGTTAGAGTCCCGAGCTATACAACTCCTAAGTGGCCTCAAGAAAGGATATGCTTGAGCACTGCCAAACCAAAGTAGGTCGTGCTCCTGGAAACAATGTCTAACTTATAATGCATGACAATGGCATGAGTTTTTGACCAAGTGGCTGCAGCACAGATATATATATATATATAAAGATGTCCTGGATGAAAAGCCACTTGAAGTGGACACAGACCTAGCTGAGTGGGCCTTAGGAGGACGGGGTAACTGTAATCTATTCTTGGCATAAATCAGAGTAATACAGTCTGTTATCCACTTAGCAAGAGTAACTTTTGAAAATGCCTGACCTATGTGGCTATGAGTGAAAGACACAAATAACTGGTCTGATTTTCGAAAAGGTTTCATCCTATGAAGATAAAAATGCTACTGCCTATGAACTTTGAGTGAATGTAACAAACATTCTCCTTAATTAGAAGAATCTGGGAAGAAAACTGGCAGTTGGTTGAGGTTGGACTCTGTAGTTACCTTGGGCATGAAGGAATGATTAGTAAGAAAGGCCACCCTATCTTTATAAAAGATAAAGGAGGCTTAGAAGACAGCACCTGGATCTCAGAAATTCTCTTTGCTGAAGTGATGGCGATAAAAAAGACTGTCTTCCATGAAAGAAACTTAAGTCACAAACACTAGCTCATTCAAAAGGTTTTTGTGTTCAGCCTTGTAAGACCACAGTAGGATCATAGGATCATAGAATCATAGGAAGTTACTAGGCTATTGGCCCTGAGGCCCTTATTAGCCTAGCCAAGAGTTTAGCCCATGTTTAGACAAGTCTCACCCACAATCCCTGTCCAGCAGGGACATAGGTGGAATCCCAGGGGTGTATTTTCTGTTTCCCATCCAGTAATCCAGGTTGCACTTGAAAAGGGATAATGAGGTACTCTGTTTGACGTGGAGAGGCAGTCTATTCCACAGATGGGAGAGTCGCACAAATCTGTCCCGCCAACAAGTCCTATTGATGTCACAGACCAGGTTGAAGTCGTGCATGGAGATTACTCGAGTGGTGCTTGACTTGCGGATATGCATCAGTCCCATCAAGGCAGGGTCTGAGATGGCTTTGTATGCCAAACAGAGGTCACCACTGAACAGTCTCTATGAAACTGAGTAGAGGAACAGGGTTTTTAGCTTATCTGTTTAGGGTAGATGTTTGAGGCCCTGGATTCTTCTGGTGAGGAACCTCTGTGATCTCTCCAGCGGCTGCATATTCTTTGCGAGGTACATGCCAAAGAGGGCGTTGTACTCAATAACTGGCCTTATAAGGGAAGAATACAGGGATGTTATGACCTCCTTTTCTCTGGATGAGATACACCTACTTATGAGGTGGGCCATGTAGAAGGCTTTCCATACAACGGAAGCAACATGGTGGTCAAAAGTCAGGCTGCTATCAACCTGAGTGTCCAAATCCCTCATGACTGACTGCATGCTTAGGATGTTGTTATTAATGTGATTATATGTGGGAACGTCACTCTCCCCATAGGGGATGATGATGCATTTTTTGGCATTCAGCTTGAGGCCATGTTTCTGGCACCAGTCATTTGTTTGTGTGAGACCCTCTTGGAGGACGTCCACATCATTTGGTCATCCACAGCTGACTGGTTTTGGCCTGCAACTCAGAGAAGTATATCCCTACTAATAGAGGCCCTAACACTGATCCCTGGGGTACACCGCTCATTACAGGTCTACTGCTTGAGGTGGCTTCCCCTATTCTGATTAGGTAGGTTCTAGCAATGCGCCAGTTTGCTACCCATCTGGTAACATATGGATTGATGTCTAGTTGAGAGAGTTTATCTATTATGCCTGAGTGGGGAATAGTGTCAAAGGCTTTGGCCAGGTCAAGGTAGGTGGTGTGCACCGTCTTCCCCTTGTCCATGGCTTTGGTGACTGTTACAAAGAAGTCAACCAGATTTAACAGACATGACCTCTCCCTGACAAAGCCAAACTCTGTGGGATTGAGTGTTTGGAGGTTGCCAATGTCCCTGTTAATGAGGTCCATGACAATCCATTCCATGGCCTTGCACATCAGGTTAGTTAGGCTGATGGGTCTATAAAGGTAGGGAAGGTGAGGACGAATGAAAGAAGACAACACAGATACCAAGGTATGGTAAGTAGATAACTTATAAATCTGACGTTGTCTCTTTTATTCCTCCTCACGGTTGGGTTAGAGTCCCCAGCTATACAACTCCTAGGTGGCCTCAAGAAAGGATATGCTGGGGCACTGCCAAACCAAAGTAGGTCATGCTCCCGGAAACAATGTCTAACTTGTAGACATGGCCTCAAGCTGAATGCCAAAAAATGCATCATCATCCCCTATGAGGAGAGTGACGTTCCCATATATTATCACATTAATAACAACGTCCTAAGCATGCAATCAGTCTGGCTAACAAAGTTTGCAGATGATTGCAAACTGGGAGCCATTACTGAATCCCCAAATGATGTGGATATTCTACAAAAGGGCCTTACAGAAACAGATGCCTGGTGCCAGAGCGATGGGCTCAAGCTTAATGCCAAGAAATGTATAGTTATCCCCTTTGGAAAAATAAACATGTACCCATGAATTACCACATAGGTGGCAGGACACTAAACATCGAAAGTGTGATGACAGACTTAGGGACACAGGTGGACAGTGGTCTCACTTTCGATAACCACATCGTCACAACAGTCAGGAAATCCTTCTATGTGCCACACCTCATCACTAAGGGCTTTTCATCCAGAAAAATGGAGGTCATTGTGACACTGAACTCATCCCTCATTAGACCCATTATAGAGTATAATGCCCCATTTGGTATGTACCTCACAAGACATCTGCAACAGCTGGAAAAGCCACAGAAATACCTCACTAAAAGAATCACAGGTCTAAAGCAGATGCCATATGCTGACCGTCTAAAAAAACTCCAGCTATACTCTGTGGCATATCGTCTACTCAGAGGCGATCTCTGCTTAACATACAAGGCCATGTCAAACCCTGAGCTGTTGGACATGCCCCACTTAAATAAATCCCAATCCCTCAGAGCCACACGCTCCAGGGATCTAAACCTTGTCATCACAATGAACAAAACATGCTGGAGGGATAGGTTCCTGACCCAGAGACTCCCCATACTTTGGAACAGACTGCACATACATGTCAAGCAGAGCGCCTCATTGGTCGTCTTCGAAAGGAACCTTGATGACTGGATGGGAGATAGGAAATTCACCCCGGGGATCATGTCAGTCGCCCTGCTAGACAGGGGTCCAGAGAAGTAAATATTGTGGGAAGAAATATCCATGGAATTGTTATGGCTAGGCTTGCATAGGCCCTAGGGCCGAAAGCCTAGTACCAACCTATGAAACTATGAACCTATAATTTTCCAGATCGGCAGCCACAGTAAGATCCCATGGCGGTAAAGGATCTTTAACTGGAGGCCTAAGGAAGAAGATTCCTTTCAAGAAGGCCTTGCACAATATGGAGGTTGTAGGGGAACTGAAAACCTTACCCGAATGGAAGTTATCAATGGCTGCCAATTGAAGTTTGATAGTAACGAAACTAGATCCTTCTTTGAAAAAATACACAAGGAAGAGAAGAATAGCTGATATCAGAGCGGAAAAGGGATCAATGTTCTCTTTAGAGGCCCAGAAGACAAATCTCTTCCATCTATCCCATTAGACTTTCTTGCTAGTCGGTTTCTGGGAAGCTAGAATAATGTCTCGGACATGGGAAGCAAGCTTAGACCTTCAAACAATCACTGGAAGTGGAGAAACCAAGCAGTCAGTTTGCCGGATATCAGACTAGGGTGAAAACCTTCTATCAGTTGAAAAAGGAGGACCTGTTTGGGTTCCAGTATCCATGGAGGATATTTTAGGTGAGACCGAAGAAAGGGGAACCAAATTTGATGAGTCCAATGGGGGCATTGAGGATTACCAAGGTCTTCAGAAGTTTTGCTTTCTGTAGAAACTTTGGGATCAAAGGTAGAGCAGGATAAGCATAGAAGAGACCCGGGGGGGGGGGGTTAATTGTGAATCACAGCATCCCTCAGGAACCCCCCCCGGAGGGGGGATCAGAGCGAAGTAGTTGCTACATTTGTTGTTCTGGGGAGACATAAAACAGTCGCAGCAGGGAGGCCCCAGTGGCTGAAAACCAGGGCCGCTACTGATTGGTCGAGGAACCACTCATAAGGGGTCAGGATGAACCTGCTCAGCTTGTATGCCAGTATGTTGTTCCCTGGTATGTGAGTTGCAAGTAGAAAATGGTCCGAAGACATCGCCAGTTCCCTGACCCTCATGGCCTCTCCGGAAAATGGGTAAGAGGGGATTCCTCCTTGTTTGCTGATGTACTACACCACTGACATGTTCTCTGTGTAAATCTCAATTGTTCCTAGAGGGAGAATGTCTTGAAAGGCTTGAAACATTAGGAGGATTGCTCTCATCTCCAGGACATTGATATGACACTTGGTCTCTATGTGCGACCACGTGCCTTGGAGCATCTTTCCCTTGAAATGCCTCCCCCACTCCAACTGGGAAGTGTCTGTGGTCCCTGTAGCTGGGGGGAAGGAAGGAGGAAAGGTCTGCTGATCGTCAAGTCATCTGACAGCAGCCACCATTGAAGATGCTTTCTGCAAACTGAAGTCAGCTTGATAGGAAAAGACAGAGGATGGTAGAGAATAGCAAAAACAGCAGCTTTCGTACAGAACAGTGTCAGTACTTCTTCAGACTGTAGCAAAAGGAATAAGAATCAATGCATTTAAATACTAACCAACATGATCACACGATACAGTTAATTAATTAATTATGACCAGAAGGAGGTGGAATTTGAAGTCTTATTTAGAATACAGGGGGTTTACAGTTCTAGAATTAAAGGCACGTTTAAATGTGAATCCTGCCCTTACTGTAAATCAATTGATACAGGCCTGTATTTCTATATAAGAGACACAAGATTTTCTTGTAATGGGAGATATAACTGTAATTCTAAGAGTATTATTTAGGCTAAATGTAAATGCTGTCCAGTCTCTTACATGGGAAAAACTGACAGAAGACTAAGGGACGGATTTACAAACACCAATATGCAATCAAGAATAAGAAAGTTGAGACTGCATTAGCCAAACATGTGGCTATCAACCCGGAACACAGTTTTATTTTTCGAGTCACAGATCAGATTGTAGTCAGAACCAGGGGAGGACCTCCCTCTTTTGGTTAGAGAGAAGTGAATTATTATGGCAGCTCAAAGTAGATGCCTTTAGGTACCCAGGCATTAATGATGTATGCTCTATAGCATGCATTTTGAAGTTAAGAAGCCTAATGAGGTAATTTTTAAAAACATAATTTAAAAAAAAAATAATTTTACTGCCTTTTTGTGTGACTATTTATCAAGCAGATGGGCAGATTTAATGTAGTTTAAATGTTATATTATGTATTTGTTGTGTGATTATTTCATCTTATTCTAGCCACTTTGGGAATTTTCTAAAGTTAATTTGGTTCATAGATTAGTACTAAGCTAACTGCCATTTTAAGCCTAGCCAATTATCCCTTGTGAGACTCAAACCCTGGACCTTGTGTTTATAAGGCAAACACCTTAACCATTAGGCCACCCTCCTAACCCTGGTCTGGTCTTAATTAATTAATTAACTGTATCATGTGATCATGTTGGTTAGCATTTAAATGCATCAATTCTTATTCCTTTTCTTAAAGTCTGCAGAAGTATTGAAACTATTCTGTATGAAAGCGCTCACTTCATTAAAGTTGTTTGGGAGTTTTTTACTACCACCGCATGCTGTTTTCCTTTTTGTTTTTCGCTTAGTAGTTTGTGCCTTTCGTTTTTGCTGGTAGAGAATAGACCACTGAACAACTAGGGTCCATTGAAGCAGTTGCATAAAACACCTTAACAGAGGGACTAAGGGAATGGCAGCAGCTATAGATCCGGCAGCCTCAACCTTGCCGGTGGGGAAGGCCAGTTTAAGACAGCTCGAACATGATCTATCAAAGTCGGAACAGGGTGAGTGGGTAAAGCTGCAATCTGTTTCACTGTGTCTAAGTAAGTTCTGATAAATTCTAAACTCTGAACAGGGGATGGGTTCAACTTTGCCAGGTTTATGGTGATATCCAGATGGTTGGCAAAGTTGAAGAAGTGATCCATGGCCTGAAGTAGTTGATGCCTGCTTGGGGCAGTGAAGAGCCAGTCGTCCAGATATGGAAACACCTGGAATCCTTGCAGTCTAAGGTGAGCTGCAACTACTGCCATGTATTTGATAAACACCCTGGGGGCTGTGGTGAGTCCAAAGGGTAGAGCTCTAAATTGGAAGTGACTGGCTCCCAGAAAAAAGCACAAATGACTTCTGGAGCATCTGTCTATTTTGATGGGATACTATGCTTCCTTTAAGTCCATTGAGCAAATCCAATTGTCTTTCCGTAGAATGTACTGGACTGTCACAATTTGGAAAGTACAGTTGTGTACACTTACCACAAATGTAGATGTTCGAGTGTACTCACTGTTGCAGTCATTACATTTGGGTAATCTGCTGGCAAGTTGCCCTCAGTCGGCTTTATTAACAAAGTCTTGGGTCCTGCGTCAGTTGCTGTCCCTTCTCCCATGACGTCAGGTCGCCAGGGGTATAAAACATGCAGCCGACGCCATTACATCAGTTTTTCTTGCCCCAGATGTCAGGTGCCCTCCAAATAGGGAGCAATATATATATATATGTGTATATATATATATATATATATATATATATATATATATATATATATATATATATAATTTAAAACACAAAAAATACACCTCCAAACAAAAGCAAATACACCAAAAGGGCTTTTAAGCATAGTAAAAGAAAGTACAGGTATAGTAAGGGAAAAAACAGGGGGCTGGAGGGTGGGTAACCAGGACTGCAACAGTGAATACACTCGAATATCTACATTTATGGTAAGTGTACACAACTGTACTATGTTCTTCATGTTTCACTGTTACAGTCATTACATTTAGGTAGAATCCCAAAGCTATGGCTGGGAGGATGGATTTATACAGCATTAGGAGCAGCTATAAGGCCCTGCAGGACAGCAGTGGCAAAGTCAGCTCTGGATTTAGAGAAGAGAGGTAAATGGTAATGTTTGGTGAACGTATGAACTGAGCTCCAGGTAGCAGTTTCTAGAATGTCTCTGGTAGGAACTCCTCTGAGAAAGGCTGCAGAAGTAGATGCAGCCCTGGTGGAATGAGATCTGATCCCCTTGGGGATAGGTTTACCATGGTGCATATAGCAGAAACAAATACAATGGCTTATCCATTTGGAAATAGTTTGCTTTGAAATAGCCTTTCCCTCTGCCCCTGCAGCAAATGCCACCAATAGTTGTTCAGATTTTCTTAAAGATTTTGTCCTGTTTAAGTAGAATCTAAGTTATCTGTGTACATCCAATGAATGCAGAATCCGCTCACCCTTGTTCTGTGGAATGCGAAAGAAAGTTGGCAGATGAATGGTCTGATTAAGAGCCACACTGGATACCACCTTAGACCTAAAAGATGGATTGGTCCTGAGAGCCACCCTGTCCGGATGAAAAATAATGAAAGGCCCCACTGCCATAAGAGCCTGTAATTCTCAAATCATTCTAGCTGAAGTAACTGCTAAAAGGAAAGCTGTTTTCCAAGAGAGAATTTTAGGTCTGCAGTAGCAGCTGGCTCAAAAGGAGGGAGAGTGAGTTTTTCCAAAACAAAATTGAGGTCCCATGCAGGAGTTGATGCTCTCCTGGGAGGTCTTAAACTTTTGGCCCCTCTGAGATACTACTTTAGCAGAGGATGACAGAAGAGGGGAGGTTCTGTGTTGTAATAAGCTGAAATGGCAGAGGCATGGATTTTTATGGAAGAAAAAGATAGGCCCTTGTGAAGCATCTCAGTTAAGTATTGCAGAATCTGAGGAATATTGGGCATTGCTGTGCTTTATTCCTTGTGATTGGTTCCAGGCACAGAATCTTTTCCATTTGTCAGAATAAGATTTTCTAGTACTAGGCCTTCTAGCCTCCAAAATGACATCCATCACAGGTTTGCTGAGAGATGTCAAGGGTGAAATTAGTTGATTAGCCACGCTGCAAGATTCAAAGTTTGGAGCTGAGTGTGCATAATTTGCTAGTTCTGCTGAGACAGTAGGTAAGGTGTCTGAGGCAGGTGCCACGGAGGAAGGTGTGACACATTGTGCAGGAATGGGTACCAGTGGTGGCGAGGCCAGTCTGGAGCAATCAGAATCATTTTTGGTTTGTCCTGTCTCACTTTTAGTAGGACTTTGGACAGTAGAAGCAGAGGGGGAAAAGCATAGACTGATACGTTTTTCCAGCTGAATGACAGAGCATCCACTTTCCAAGCTTTTTTGTGATGAATTATTGTGCAGAATTTGTCCAACTGATAGTTCTGGGGTGAGGCAAAAAGATTTATGTCTGGGCTCCCCCATTTGCATGTCAACATGCTGAAAACTTGTGGTTCCAGTTTCCATTTGTGTGGGTCCATAAGAATTCTGCTTAGTTCATCTGCCAGAGTATTTAGCTTTCCTGGGAGGAATTGAGCTTGTAGTTGTATTTGATAAGCCAAGGCACTGTTCCACAATGCCATGGCTAGTCTGCAAAGGGGGTAGGAATGTGTACCCCCCTGCTGTTTTATGTACCACATAACTGTGGTGTTGTCTGTCTTTATCAGTAGTTGTCCTGGATGAAGGTAGTCCTTGAAGGCTGTCAGAGCATTCTGTACAGCTAGCATCTCTTTCTGATTGATATGTAGGTGCATTTGATTTGGGCTCCATTTGCCCTGAATGCACTTTCCTGCCAGATGAGCCCCCCAAGCATAGTCTGATGCATCTGTAGTTAGGGTTTGGGTGGCCGTGAGTCGAGTGAATGACAGTCCCTTGTTTTGGTGGCAGGCTTCTGCCCACCATAGGAACTCTAGTTGCAGGCAAGGTATACTAGGAATCATTGTTTCCAGGCTGTGACAATGTTGACTCCATAAACTTTTTAAGCAACACTGATGTTTCCTCATATGTAGTCTTGCATATGGAATTAGAAGAATGCAGGAGGCCATGAACTCCGAGGCTTGCAGAATTTGTCTTGCAGATAGCAGGGATTTTGTGGCCACCTGTTTGAAGCAAGTCACCAATTGAATTTGCTTTTCTGGCGTAAGGTAAGTCATCTGGGCAGTTGTATTCAAGCTTGCACCCAGGAATGTAATTTTTTGAGAGGGTACCAGTTGTGATTTCTTTTCATTTATGGTGTACCCTAGACAAGTTAGAACCCTTTTTACAAATGCCAGATACTTTAGAAGAATGTCCTTGTTTTCTGGCTGAATTAGACAGTCGTCCAGGTATGGATATATCTGAATATTTCTTTGCCTGCAAAATGCAATTACTGGAGCCAGGCACTTTGTGAAGACCCTGGGCGCAGTAGATAAGCCAAAGAGCAGTGCAGAGAACTGATAATGCAAGTTGCCTGCTTTGAAGCATAGGTATCTTCTGCAAGATTCCCTGATTGGGATATGCAGGTAAGCCTTTTTTAAGTCTAGAGTTACCAACCAGGCATCTTTGCCTAGCATAGGTAGTAACTGTTGAAGAGTCAGCATCTTGAATTTTGGAATGTTCAGAAATGTATTTAGAGTGGATAAGTCCAGAATTGGACGCCATGATTTGTCTTTTCTGGGTACCAGGAAAAGTCTTGAATAGAAACCTTGTCCCTTTTCCTTTTCTGGTACTGGGTGAATAGCCCCCTTATTCATGAGGGACAGAACTTGTTTCTGGGCCTCTGCCCACTGATTTGGAGGCAGATGTGTGGCCATCTGTTTGGGATTGGCAACATGTGGAAATGAAATCTGTATCCTTGGGATACTATATTTAAAACCCATTTGTCCTGGGTAATAAGTTGCCAGTTTTGTGCATGAAGTGCCAGTTTTCCCCCCAAAGGGTCGGCTAAAAGGTAAGTGCTTGGTGATTGTAGAGGAAAGTCATTGAGACTGTTTACCATAGGGAGGTGCCTTGTTGTTTCCAGATTTAGAGGTGGAGACACCCCATTGTTTTGTTCTAAAAGTTCCTTGTGACTGAAACCTGGAGCCTTTGGAATGTCTGGATTTGACGTGCGTGGCTCTCATGGGAAAGTACAGTTTTGTACCTACCATAAATGTAGATGTCCGAGAGGTATGCATCTGCAGTCCTAACATATGGGTTGTCCTGCCTCAGGCAGCCCTTCGGTCGGCCGGATTCCAAAGTCTGGGTCTGGCCTCGGCTGATGTCGCACTTCATCCGACGTCATAGCTGCTGTTTATTGGGTATAAAGGCATCAGCCGACGCCATTTTCCTCAGTGTTTCTTGCCCCAAATGCCAGGTGTCCTCTAGTAAGGCTAAATTTGGATAAATGCAATAATTCCAAACAGTGGAGAGCAAACAATATAAACAAATATAGATATATATATATATACATATATACAAACAAATACACCATAACAGTTTCCCCCAGCTAGCTAAAAGATGGGTAAATACCCTAGGAGTACCACAGAGGGAAGGAGGGTAATCCTGACTGCAGATGCATACCTCTCGGACATCTACATTTATGGTAGGTACAAAACTGTACTATGTCCTTCAAGGATGCATCTGCAGTCCTAACATATGGGTAGAATACCATAGCCAAACTGGGGGAGGAGGTACTAAGATAGAGATGGTGTAGTTAAGATCCCTTGCAAAACAGCAGTTGCAAAACCTGCTCGGGATCTAGAGTATAAAGGAAGATTGTAATGCTTGGCAAATGTATGCACGGAGCTCCAGGTAGCAGCTTCTAAAATGTCTTTGGTAGCCACTCCTCGTAGGAAAGCTGTAGTGGTGGCTGTAGCTCTTGTGGAGTGAGGTCTGATATTATCAGGAGATGTCTTTCCATGAAAAGAGTAACAAAAACGAATGCAATTTCCTATCCATTTCGAGATTGTCTGTTTTGAAATTGCTTTTCCTTGCATTCCTGTTGCATATGCTACCAAAAGCTGGTCAGTTTTTCTGCTGGTCTTAGTTCTGTCCAGATAGTAGCGTAATTGTCTGTGCATATCCAAGGTATGTAGCAGCCTTTCCCCCCTGTTCTGTGGGTTGGGGAAGAATGTAGGTAAATGAATCGCTTGGTTCAATGAAACTCTGGAGACCACTTTTGGCAGAAAGGTAGGGTTGGTTCTCAGAGAGACTCTGTCCTGATGGAAGATAAGGAAGGGTTGTACTGCCATTAATGCCTGTAGCTCAGAAACCCTTCTTGCTGAAGTGATTGCTAGTAGGAAAGCAGTTTTCCAAGACAGGAATTGTAATTCTGCTGTTGCTGCTGGTTCAAAAGGGGGGAGAGTTAACATTTCCAGCACAAAGTTGAGATCCCAAGTAGGTAAAGGTGGTTTCCTTGGAGGGTTTACATTTTTGATTCCTCTCAAGAACTGCCTGAGTAGAGGATGAGAGAAAACAGGAGGATTCAAGTTGTATTCTGCTGAAATTGCTGATGCATGAATCTTAATGGAGGAGGAAGACAGGCCATTATGGAACAGCTCTGCTAAGTATTCCAGGATGAGTGCTATGTTTGCCACAGAGACATTTTCTCCCTTTGCTGCACTCCAAATGAGGTATCTTTTCCACTTGGCTGAATAAGTCTTCCTTGTGGAGGGTCTGCGTGCCTCCAGGATAATGTCCTTAACCCTCTGAGATAAATCAGGGTTATTTTGGTTTATACAATATTCCAAGCAGCTAGCTGCAGGAGTTTGGATGTAGGATCCTGTAGTTGTCCTGTGTTAGTAGTAAGGGACTTAGAGGTAGATGCCATGCGTGTGTCCGAGACATGCTTCTCAGTAGCGGGTACCAATGTTGTCTCGGCCAGTCTGGAGCCATCAGAATTACCCTTGGTTGATCCTCTTTGATCTTCAGTAGAACTTTGTATATCAAGGGAAGAGGTGGAAATGCATATGCTGTCAGGTTTTTCCAGCTGAAGGAAAGTGAGTCCACCCTCCAAGCAAGTGGGTGGTATGTTCTTGTGCAGAATTTTTTCAATTGGTGATTGTGTGGGGAGGCAAACAGGTCTATCTGTGGTAGTCCCCATTTCTCTGTTATGGCTTTGAAAATATCTGGATGCAGCATCCATTCGTGAGCATCCGTGGTAGTTCTGCTTAAGGTGTCTGCTAGAGAATTTTCTTTTCCTGGTACAAATCTGGCCTGAAGTTGAATGTTGAGGTTCAGGGCCACATTCCACAGGTCCATTGCCATCCGGCATAGAGGATATGAATGTGTACCTCCTTGTTTGTTGATGTACCACATGACTGTGGTGTTGTCCGTCCTTATCAGCAGATGACCCTGTTGAAGGAGTGGTCTGAATGCCTGGATCGCATATTTCACTGCCAGCATCTCCTTTAGATTTATGTGTAGATTCAGCTGGTCTTGGGTCCATAGGCCTTGTGTACACTTGTCCACCATGTGAGCCCCCCATCCTAGGTCTGAGGCGTCCGTGGTGATGGTCTGGCTTGGCTGTGGTTTGTGGAAAGGCAAGCCTCTGTTCAACTGGCAGGCCTGAGCCCACCACAGGAATTCTTGCTTCAGGCATGGAATTATTGGAATCTGGTTTTCTAGACTGTGCTGGTGTTGAGACCATACATTCCTTAGGTACCATTGTAACTTTCTCATATGTAGCCTGGCATGCGGAATCAATATTATGCAGGATGCCATGTAACCCAGGGCTTGCAGGACTTTCCTTGCAGTAAGCTGAGTTTGTTTTGTTAATGACATGAAATAGCCTGGTAGTTGCCTTTGTTTTCTTCTGTGAGAAAGGCCATCTGAGTTGGTGTGTCCAGATCTGCCCCAAGAATGTTATCCTTTGGGAAGGTACTAGTCTTGACTTCTGCATGTTGACTGTGTATCCCAAGGCTTGCAACAGTTGTATGACATTTTTCAAATCTTTTGTTAATTGTGCCTTGTTGTCCGCTTGTAATAGGCAGTCGTCCAGGTATGGGTAAATTTGAATTCCCTGGAGCCTGCAATGAGCAATTACTGATGCCAGGCATTTCGTGAATACTCTGGGCGCAGTAGATAAGCCAAAGGGCAATGCTGAGAATTGATAATGCTCTGATCCTGCAAGAAATCTGAGGTATCTTCTGCAATCTGGTCGTATAGGGACGTGCAGGTATGCCTCCTTGAGATCTAGAGTCACCAGCCAAGACTCCTTGCCCAGCATGGGAAGAAGCTGCTGGAGGGTCAGCATTTTGAATTTTGGAACAATGAGGTATGTGTTCAGTGCGGACAAGTCGAGAATAGGTCTCCATTGATTTTCTTTTCTTGGTACCAGGAAAAGCCTGGAGTAAAAACCTTGGCCTTGTTCCATAGGTGGCACCTTTTCTATAGCTCTTATCTCTAGTAAGTTGTTGATTTGTTTTAGAGCATCTGTTTTTTGGCTTGGTGGTAGGTTTGGCATTCCCCTCTTTTTTGGTAGAGTGTGGAAGTGAAACCTGTAGCCCTTGTCTATTGTTTGCAAAGTCCATTTGTCTCCTGTAATGTAATGCCAGTTGTCTGAAAATAAGGCTAGCTTTCCGCCCAAGGGAGCTTCCAGTTGTTCCCTGGTAGGCGGTATCAGAGCCAAGTCATTGTGTCTGTCCAGTGGAAGTGGTTGTAGTTGAATCTGTGGCGGTACTTCTCTTGTTGGTAGGTTGACACTGACGTCCCCTGTAGGCACCCCTAGCTTGATTTCTGCCTCTTGGGCGTCTATTTCTGCCTCTCTGTGCTCTGGAGTTGTCTGGAAAGGACCAATTCTTCGAAGGCCAATTTCTGCTAAACCTCGGAGGTTGGACCTGTAAGAAATCCTTGACTGTTTGGACAGATTTTGCTTTTTCTTCCACCTTCTTCAGAACCTCCTGTGCAGGGGAGCCAAACAAACTTTGTTTCTCCATGGGAGCATCTAGGAGTTTTGATTTAACATGATCTGGTAAGGACTGTTCTTTTAACCATGCATGTCTTCGAATCACTGTTCCAGTCATAGCTGATCTAAAGGAAGCCTCCAGTGCATCATAGCCACATTTTAAGAAATGGTTACTGACCTGCTGAGAGTTATGTACCAAATCCTGAAGAGACTTGCGGTCTATAGGTTCAGGAGAGGAAAGTTTTTTATTTAGCTGGTCTAACAAAAATTCCTGATATTGAATCATGTGAAATTGACAGTTTAAGGCCCTAGCCGAAAGAGCAGCAGAAGTATAAACCTTTTTACCCCATCTCTCTAATGCTCTAGATTCCCTATCAGAGGGAAGAGGGTTTTTGGCAGAAGCAGCTGCCACACCTTTCGGGCCCTGTGAAATGGTTTCTGTATCTGCAACAGGAGCCTTATACAAATGGTAGTGTGTGTCCGGGACCCTGTAATATCTGTCAGGCTTGGCAGGGGCCGGAGGCAGGGAATCAGGAGCAGTACAGGCATCATTAAATGGATCGTCAACTACTGTTAGTACTGGAGGAATGGCTAAAGGCCTATGCTGTGGTAAGTGTAAGAAGGTCCTTAGCCTTTTCCTTGAATCTGAAAAATCCTGGCCCTGCCATTGGAAATGCTCCCTCATAGCATGTAAGGTTTCCCCAAAAGAAAATTCCTCAGGAGGAGAAGCAGAAGGAATGGAGTCTTCTGCATCAGAATCCTCATAAGGGGAATATGGGCCTTCCTGAGGGTCAGTAATGTCTGAGTCCTCCGAGGAATAGTCTGTAGAGACCGGTTCCGGGGGTTCAGTCCTAGGCCTCTTATCTGAAGGGGGCTGAGAGGCCCTGTCTGGGTGAGGTTGTGATCCCCTGATCAAAGAAATGAGATCCTCAGCCAGGCTAAGTATTTGTGAACTAGAGGTAGGCATATGTGGGGTAGTTTTAGCAGGTAAGGCCTTAGAAGATTTAGCTGCTTTAGCCCTGGCAAAAGCCTTGATGGACATAGAAGCAGGGGGTCTAGCAGCCCCACGTGCAGGGGTAGATATGTCTAAAGGAATAGTATCCGACAAATCCTGGGAGCCTGCTTCTGTAGCAGTAATATCAGTAGCAGATTCAACCATTGTCTGTGAGGCCTCGGCTATAGGAGGCATGCTTTCGGCCGAAGGAAGAACCGAGGACTCGGTTTCAGCCGAAACCGAGACACTCGCGGTTGGCCTAACCACGGTTTCAGCCGAAACTGCGGACCGCGAGTGTCGGTCCTTTTCCTTGCGCTTTTTAGCTATTTGTGTAGTCGGAGTCTCCGACGGCATTTTGTAAGCAAAAGCGGGACCAAAAAACTCCTCTGCAAACTCCGACCGACGTCTAAGCGTTCGTCGGTTGAAGGAAGCACGGGCTAGACAAGCTGATACGTCGTGGTCTGGGCCTAAGCAAGGAAGGCAGTAAGAGTGGAAATCCTTATGAGGTATTTGTTTCCCACAAGTTAAACAATTATTTACTTTTTCTGACATCGGCTGAGGCAAGAAAGAGTCCCCAACGGGGTACTTAGCTTTTTAGAAGTCTTCGGTAGTAGAAATCTCTGGATCTGACCGACCGGCACTTGCGAAAAGCTTCTGCTTCGGGCACCACGCGGCAAGAAAGACTGAGGAAAATGGCGTCGGCTGATGCCTTTATACCCAATAAACAGCAGCTATGACGTCGGGTGAAGTGCGACATCAGCCGAGGCCAGACCCAGACTTTGGAATCCGGCCGACCGAAGGGCTGCCTGAGGCAGGACAACCCATATGTTAGGACTGCAGATGCATCCTTGAAGGACATCTGGAAAGGACCAGTTCTTAATAGGCCAGTGCCTACTACATCTTGGAGGCTGCACTTGTAAGAAATCTTTCACAGTTTGCATAAATTCAGCTTTATCTTCCATCTTTTTTAACACTTCTTCAGCCTTATTACCAAAGAGACGGTCCTGTTGTAAAGGAGCATCCAACAATTTTGCTTTAACATCGTCAGGCAGTGCTTGCTCTTTGAGCCAAGCATGCCTTCTTAGCACAGATCCAGTTACAGCAGTCCTGCAAGAGGCCTCTAAGGAATCAAAATCACATTGCAAAGTATGTTTTCCAACTTGTTCAGCTGAATGTAATAAATCCTGCAAATCTTTATTTTCCACACAGTCATGATTAACATCAGTTTCTGTTTAAGTAGTCCCATGATATGCTGTTGATATTTAAGCATATGAAATTGACAGTTTAAAACACTGATTGCCAAGGTTGCAGACGTGTAAACCTTCTTACCCCATCTATTCAGCACCCTGGAATCTCGATCAGAAGGGGTAGGATTTTTAGCAGTAGAGGCCTTAACGCCCTTGGGACCCTGAGAAATGGTTTCAGTATCAGCAGTAGGATTTTTGAAAAGGAATTTGTGGGAGTCAGGAACCCTGTAGTATCTGTCTGGCTTACTAGGAGCTGGAGGCAGTGAATCAGGAGTCATACTAGATTCTGAAAAAACATCATTAACAATGTCTATAACATGAGGTATAGCCAAAGGCCTATGCTGAGGAAGAAGAAGAAGAAAATCCCTAAGTCTCTTTTTAGATTCAGAGAAATCCTGACTTTCCCAGTGGAAATGTTCCCTTAAGGTATATAAATTTTCTCTAAAAGAGAAATCCTCAGGGGGAGAAACAGAAGGGATGGAATCTTCTGCATCAGAGTCCTCATCAGTAGGTATAGATAAATCCTGTTCAGTAGAAGAATCAGAAGAAATAGAATCCTGATCTGAAGATTCATAGTCAGTGCCTTGCCTAGGCCTCTTAGCAGGAGGGGGGGTTGGCTACCCCTGATCAAGGTAATTAAATCTTCAGCCATTTTGATCATTTGTTTTTTAGGCACAGGGGCCTGCATACATGGCCCAAGCTTCGTTTTTTTAGACATAGAAGTAGATTTTGGCCTTAGTTTTGAAGATGGCGTTGGTTTAATATACAAATATTTAGGCCTGAAAACACCCTCAGAAGCCGGTGCCTGCACAGCGGCTCCGGACCCATCTAAGGTAGAGACATCCGTGGGTTCAATACTTTAAGCATCTCGCGGCATACCGGACTCCGAATGGGTCTCAGTACAGGCCTGGGTAACAGGGGCTGCGAAAGTGCCTCACTAAGTACTGGCAAACTAGCGACTGACTTAGGAGAAGTGTCATCGTCAATTTTGGACCTCGACGATCTGTCTCTGTCGTTTTCTTTGCGTTTTTTAGGTATTCCACTAGTCGGATTGCTAACCGACGTAATTTCTGAATAGTTAAATCGTGAGCCAAAATATTTTGAAGCAAAAATATATCGACGTTTAATAGTGCGTTGATTAAATCTAGCACAAAAGCGACAGCAAGGTACGTTATGATCAGGGCCTACGCAAGGAATGCAGTACAAATGAAAATCCTTATGAGGTATTTGCTTCCCACAAGTAATGCAATTATTAACTTTTACTGACATCGGTAAGGAGCAAGAAAACGTTTCCCCAATGGGGTACTTAGCTTTTAGTTGAAGACTTCAGTTCTGAAACTAGAAAATGAAAATTTCAGAGGTTGGCCGACCGGCACTTGTGAACTGGTTCTGCTTTGGGCACCGCGCGGCAAGAAAGACTGATGTAATGGTGGCGGCTGCATGTTTTATACCCCTGACGACCTGACATCATGGAAGAAGGGACACCAACCGACGCAGGACCCAAGACTTTGTTAATCAGGCCGACTGAGGGCAACCTGTCAGCAGATTACCCAAATGTAATGACTGCAACAGTGAAACACGAAGAACATCTTTGCCTTCTTTATGAGCAAATTCAATCTGCTTGCATCCAAAATGGGTCTCGGGTCCCCAGTTTTCTTGGCACTAAAAAGAAGTGAGAGTAAGTTCTGAATCATTTTTGTTTTGGTTGGGACCTCTTAGATGACTCTTGTTTGAAGTAGACTTAGAATCTCTGCTAGTGTGTACTCCTTCTGACTGGGTGGAACAGCAGCGAGTCTCTTTGACTTCTGTGGTGGAGGAAGGACAGGGATATAATAACCTCTGGACATAGTCTTTAGCACCCATTTGTTTTGCGTTATATTGGTCCAGGAGGTAGGGTGCAGAGAAAAATGACCCCTGGCTGCCTCCAGAGATGAGCAGTAGGGCAGTGCTTCAGCAGAAAGGATAGGGACTATTAGAGAAGGGCTCTCTGAAACCCTGATTCTGTGGGCCCGCTCTTCCCCTGGGGTGGCGTCTCCCATTGAAACCTCCTCCTGTGCCTCTACAGGAAGGATCACTGTGCTGATTCTGGGAAGACCCCTAAGACGTCTGGAACCAGGTTTTCTTTCTGTTGTGCTGGTTTCTAGAAAAAATGCACTAAGGAGTTGAAAACTTGACCCCGATGGCACACAAGGTCTTCCCTTCCTATTCACTGCAGGTTAGGGTATCTTTGACAGATGGTCCGAAAAGAGAGGATCGATCAAATAGGGCATTGGCAAAGGACACCCTAAAAGGTTCTGCAAAATCACAAAGCCTCATCCAAGCATGTCTTTGAATAGCAATGCCTGAGCCAGCTGCCTGTGAGTCATCCTCCATGGAGTGGGAGATAAGCCTCATGGAAAAATTGGACAAAGATGAAGGAGTTGTCAGTCGGGGGGAGACCTTCTTGAAGTCCTCTGCCGACATGATCTCTGCCAGAGAGTCTGAGAGTTCCTTCACCAGTTCTCTCTGTCTCTGTAATTGAGTAAAGTACACCATGTAGTTTAACGCTCTCAGCGAAAAAGTAGCTAAGGCATAAACATGCTTGAGTAAAGTACACCAGGTAGTTTAACTCTCTCAGCGAAAAAGTAGCTAAGGCATAAACATGCTTACCAAACCTGTCCAGTGCTCTGGACTCCATGTTCAGTGGATGGACAGTGGAGCTCTGTTCGGCTAGCTCCATTTTGGTAGCTGCTGCCACAACTATGGCATCAACTGGAATACCCTTGGTCTAATATGGTCAGTCCTTAGGGAAAGATAAAAACTTGTCCAGACGTTTGGGAATCAGTTCAATAGAGTCCTGCTCCTTCCAGGCCTGGTGGGACTCTATGGGCTTGTCCTCCAGGGGCAGACAACCCAGGGTGTAAATAGGCCCATCCCAAAAGCCTCCAAAAACACAAACTTTTCCAAGGAAGGAGGCTGGGCTGACCAACCACCTCTCTGCCTCAGGATCTCTAAAGGTCTCCAAAGAAGATGTCCTCCGGTGGTGATCTGGGGCATCCTTCTCCTTCATCAAAATACATGTCCTTGGTGATGGACTCTAAAGGAGAGTCAATGTGCCTCCTTTTGCATGTTCCCTTACAAGGAATCTCCTCTGTGGGATGTTCAGGAGAGGTCTTAGAAGAAGAGGGGACTCCCTCAGGGGAAGAGTTTACCAACTTGTCTAGAAGGGATGACTCTGGGCAGGCATGAAAGGCTCAAATCTCTGATCCAAGGAGAGTTGGTGGGAAGGGTCACACCACAAGGAGACCAAATCCCTATAACAAAAGAAGGCTCTTTCCACAAAATGGAACCCTGAGGGACCCGATGAATCCTTCCCCAGTTCCATAGGAGCCAAAGCTGCTGAAGAAGAAAGGGCAGGGTTCCCTGAGTCCTGGGTTCCTGGTAGAATGGACCTGAGCTGTCCAGCACCCAAGTGCTGAGTAGAAGAGATGGCTCTGACATAATTGGAGCTGAACTCCTCCCCCCCAGATCCGACAAGGACATCCTGGATCCGAGACCCGCTGCGATCCGACATCAGTGCAGAGGAAATCAGGGAGACAATCAGAGTGGAAGAAGGGTAGCTCCTCACTTTTTCTATGATCCTGAGACTCCGATACCGAAGGACAGATCAAAAAAGGAGACTGAGCTTGGAGGGAAACACTTGCAGATCCCAGAGGGGACAGAGCAAAGAAGACGCCGGATCTGAGTCTTGAGAATCTTCCTTATCATCCTGTCCATGTTGACCTCTGAAACGCTTCTAGAAGACCTGAAGGAAACCACTGATGGAGGCCTGGAGTGCCTGACAGGTGTCTGCTACAGTCCGAGGGAAGAAGCAGTTTCTATGCCCAGCACAGGTGTGGGACCCCTAGCTATCGAATCAGTAATCTTAGGATTCGAGGTAGAAAAAGTAGCTGCTGGAGAACTGATGATTAGGCAAGTACTGGTCAGATCCAAAAAGTGCTTTGGACCCACCGGAGCAGAAGTGGGTCTGAGATCAGAGCCTGTCAGATCCAAAGGTCTTGGAATTTTGGAGGGTGGCTCCGAAGATGCCCTTGAGGACTTGTGAAGGTGCTTCTTGGAGATGGAAGAGCCTGCTACACTCTTGGAGGGGGTTTGAGCCCCTGGAGAGGAACTTGAAGCAGGCAAGAGGACTTATTTTTGCAGTCAGCAATAGGCCTAGGGTTGAAGCTCTTGCAGACAAATCAAGCCAACCACAGATGTTCCAGGCCAAAACAATAAACACAAAGTATGTGCATCCGAGTGTGGAAATTTTCAACTGCATTCAGAGCACCTCTTAAAACTGGCAGGTTAATATGACATGGTACAGCAAGCACACCTCAAAAAGGAACACCCCAAACACTACACATGGCAATCACAGCAAAGGCAACTGTATCACTATATAAGAGACCTAATCAAAAACAGCTAAACAAACAAACAGCTTTTATTTTAAACAGCAACAACTGGGAAAAGGTAAGCCTAGAAAAACGGCTAGAAGAGGAGAAGAGAAAGCGTGGGCAAAGCCCAACTGCAAGACAAGGAAGAGAAAGGAAGGATCCTAACCCTTCACTGCTACGGAAGGGGAGGAAAAGGAAAAAAAGGCACTTATCTGAAAAATGTGGGAGTAAAAATAACAATCCTACTGTCAAAACACAACCAAAGGCTTGAGACTCAAGAAACCATGTCTGTCACAGCTGGCGGCAAACAAGATCTAAAGGAGTTAGGTAGAGGTCAGTGCATTATGGGAAGTGGGAGGAGCTCAAGACTTGGATCCTAGTCTGCAGAAATGCGGCCGAGTCGGATCTGAGGGTCGGCTCTATAACCCAACTGTGAGGAGGAATGATAGACACAAAATCAGATCAAGTAATTTATATCACAAAATATTTTATACAAATACTGTTAAGAAAAAACACTGTTTTACTTACAGTTATTTTACCCCTCTGTCCTCCCTTCCACTTAGTGTCCTTCCAAACATTAATGTCATAAATTCATAATCTCACATTTATTCACTAATTTTAGTGTTGCTGGTCTGCCTCTGGTTCAAATCCAAGGAACGCCTGATTCTTCTAGTCAACTCTTGGGCTTTTTTCTATCTCTCATGCGATTTTCTTTAGAACACTGGAAAAGGTTTCAATGGCAAAGTCTCTCTGTTAGCTTTATTCTCAGAAGAATGAAAAACAGAGTCCCCTACTGTTTATTGGTTCCCTTTCTGTTGTACAAACTTTTGTGTTTCCTCCTTAGCCTACTCTATATCAAAAAATGACTGATACTCCAGGAAAAAATATTCTGAAGATGGCTGGATATAACAGCTTGAATCTCATACCTGCCTCTCGACATTCTCTAACTGCTAGGTTAAATGTGCTTCTCTTCTACCTGGTAAACAGTGAATAATCATTTCCACAGTCTATTGTCGCCATTTTTTAATACTTTACCTTCTGCCACTTTTGTCAGAATCAACTTTTTCTGCTGGTTTGATTGCTTACTAATACAGGTCTTGTATCCTTTCTCACAGCCACGTTGGCAGCATACATACTATGCGCCGTTTCAATTACTAAGTCTTGCTCTGGAATACCAGTCCAGTTGCTTATTTGTGCTTTCATAAAATTAATACAGTCTGTTCCTTCCAGTTTCTCTGGTACAGCTGAAAATATCAGGTTTTCCCTGTGTGCTCAGTCCTCAAACTCTACCTTTGTTTGAAACAGCTCTTCTTAAGCAGTCTTGTACTCAGTGCGCCTGTTCATTTTGACCTCTGACTTTTGCAGCTTTATCATTTTTATGAATAGCCATTTAAAACTTCTTCCATTTTTTAAGCCTTTTCTTATTTCAGATAATATACTCCTTCAATGTTTCATTTATTTTAATCAGCTCTGAGCACATTTGGTTTATTTTTTCTCTAGATTACTGGGAGACATGTCTTGGCGGTGGTGGTGCTGCAGTAGCGTTGCCGCCTCACAGTAAGATGCTGTCCGGTTCGATTCTCAGTTAGAGCGTCTTCTGCGTGGAGACATGCGTGAATGGGTGTACCTTCGTTGAAGGTTGTGCATCAGGGCTGGCAACTCGGCACGTAAAAATCAACTGCCAATCATTAGCGGACCGGAGTTCCGCTGTGGCAACCCCTAACCGGGAATCTTGCACCAAAGCTTGTGCTTGAACTGTTTTTCTGTGTTTTCTCTTCACCTTTTCTATTTGATTTTCTTTCAGGCTCTCTAAATTTCTTTGTTGTTGGCATCCAGGTAGTGTACTTACTAGCTAGTAACTGAAATTCATTAAACCTGACAGAGTTACTGGGCCCTATCTCTCAGTTTCATTTTTCACACTGGCCAAACTGAAATTAAACTATTGATCAGTGTGCATATATCCTGACAGTCTCCCTGGAATAAAACTTTATCTTGACCAAAACATCAAGCCAAGGTACATATAAATAAAAATATAATAAGACAAATACAAAAGGATAAGATAATGATTATTGCACTGTCCATCATAACAAAACACCATGTGAATGAATATTCACATACATATAGTTTGAAGCATACATATAAACAGATATGAATACATATAAACATAACTACATATATGTATACAAAATCAGTACAACCATATATCCAATAGTACAATAAACATCTGTATAAACAGCAGTATGTAAATGATACAGAATGACACTATACTCAGTGAAAATTAAAAATCTTGAAGGAAAGGCCGTAATAATCACAAATGCGTAGCTTTGAAACCTTTCCAAAGTTAGTGGTTAAATGAATGGAAGCCTATTGTTGCAACTGGTCACTTACCTTTTAGCACCATCTTATGTGGCACATAAGTGCCAATTAGCATTTTCATTTGTCAAATGTTTTTCCTCTGCCAGTCACTTAAATCAGCACTCATTAAATCTGTATTTCCTTCACTGATGCCAATGAAAATTAAATGAACAGTGATTTTTAACCTCAGTGACATCAACTCAGTGAAAATGTGAAATGTGTCCAGAGACTTTAACAGATGTGTTCTGCACAGTAGCAGAAACATGTCCATTAAACTCTAAGGAAGAATCTTAAGTTGACATCACGGGGGAAACTCTAAATTTAATTGGCCCATGGTTTGAATAAAAAGTTAACAAAGCTTTTTATTAAAAATGTGGCCAATAAATAAGAAATGACTAGGGCAAGATTCTTCACAGCAGTGTGCTGTGATACACTCTTAAAGCATGACAATACACTTTAAATAATGAGACAATTAGAAGTGCTGAATTAGCATCCTGATAATCAGCCATCTTGCAAAAGTATATGTATTCAAATACTGTTTTACAAATGAAATATGCAAATTTGCTGTGTTTTCAAGGTTAGCCTGTAGTTCAAAGACAAAAAAGTTCAGTAAATATGTGAATAAATGCTACTCTGAATACATTATTTCAGTAACAGCTGTCTAAACAAGGTCTGCTTCAACAATTCAAGAAGCTATAAATTATTTTTATAAAACAGAAGACATGTAATTTAAAGTTGAAGAAGCACAGTACACTATACAATAAAGTCTAAAAATCTATATTATTCTAAGAGTTAAGTGATCAAAAAGTACAGTTGTTTAATAAATGTAGATGTTCGAGTGTATTCACTGTTGCAGTCATCACATTTGAGTTATCTACTTGCAGTAGCCATCAGTCGGTCTGATTATCAAAGTCTTGGGTCCTGCGTCGGTTGCTGCCTCATCTTCCATGACGTCAAGTAGTCAGGAGTATAAAGCATACAGCCAACGCTATTACATCAGTTTTTCTTGCCCCAGATGTCAGTTGCCTCCATAATGGGAAGCAATTATATACCAGGTTACACCCCCAACAAAAAAGCAAATACACCAAAAAGCTTTAAGCACAGTAAACAAGAAAAGAGGTATAGTCAATAGAAGTCAGGGGGCTGGAGGGAGGGTAACCAGGACTGCAATAGTGAATACACTCGAACATCTACATTTATGGTAAGTGTACACAACTGTACTATGATCTTCGTATTTCACCGTTGCAGTCATCACATTTGGGCAGATTCCCAAAGCTAAGGATGGGAGGAGGTAATTTGATAGCATTGGGACCAGCTATAAGGCCCTGCAAGACTGCAGTGGCTAAGCCAGCTCTGGATTTAGAAAAAAAAATTGGCAAGTGGTAATGCTTGGTGAAGGTATGTACAGAACTCCAGGTAGCAGCTTCTAGGATGTCCCTAGTAGGGACACCTCTGAGAAAGGCTGTAGAGGTAAATGCAACCCTAGTTAAATGTGGTTGTATCCCCTGTGGGGTAGGTTTTCCATGGTGCTTATAGCAAAAATTAATGCAATGGCCTATCCACTTAGAAATGGTTTGCTTTGAAATGGCCTTCCCCTCTGCCCCTGCAGCAAATGCAACCAGCAGCTGTTCATATTTCCTGAGTGGCTTAGTCCTGTCCAAGTAAAATCTAAGTTGTCTGTGCACATCCAAGGAGTGCAGTATTTGTTCCCCTTTGTTCTGTGGATTAGAAAAGAAGGTTGGCAAATGAATGGACTGATTAAGGGCCACACTGAATACCACCTTGTTGGGCATGGAGGAGGGATTGGTCCTGAGGGACACCCTGTCAGCATGAAAGATGAGGAAAGGCTCCACTGCCATGAGGGCCTGTAATTCAGACACCCTTCTTGCTGAAGTGATGGCTAGAAGGAAGGCTGTTTTCCATGAAAGGAATTTCAATTCTGTATTTGAAGTTGGCTCAAAGGGAGGTAGAGTGAGCTTTTCCAGTACAAAGTTGAGGTCCCAGGCTGGATTGGGGCTCCTCTGGGTGGTCTTAAGTTTTTGGCCTCTCTGAGGAATTGCTTCAGCAGTGGATGAGAGAAGAGGGGTGGTTCTGTATTGTAATGAGCTGAAATGGCTGAGGCATAATTTTGATGGAGGAAAAGGAAAGGCCCTTGTGAAGCATCTCAGTTAAGTATTGAAGAATATGGGGTAAATTGGGCGCTGCTGTGCCCATCCCCTGAGTCTGGCTCCAGGAACAGAATCTTTTCCATTTTTCAGCATAGGATTTTCTAGTACTAGGCCTCCTGGCCTCCGGAACAACATCCATCACTTACTTACTGAGGGATGGTAACGGAGAGATCAGGTAATTAGCCAGGCTGCCAGGTTCAGGGTTTGAAGCTGTGGGTTCAGAATCTGGCCCTCCTGCTGGGACAGCAGGGCAGGGGTCTGAGGCAGGTGCCATGGTGGCAGCAGTGACACACTACGCAAGAGGGGGTACCAGTGTTGGCGTGGCCAGTCTGGTGCAATCAGTATTGTCCTTGGTTTGTCCTGTTTGATCTTTAGTAGTACCTTGGAGAGGAGAGACAGAGGGGGAAAGGCATAAACTGATAGGTTTTTCCAGGTAAAGGACAGGGCATCCACTTTCCAAGCTTGTTTGTGGGGAGTCCTTATGCATAATTTGTCCAACTGGTAGTTCTGGGGGGAGGCAAACAGGTCTATCTCTGGGCTCCCCCACTTGTTTCTCAACATGTTGAATATCTTTGGTTCCAGTTTCTGCTCATGTGGGTCCATGAGATTTCTGCTTAGGTCGTCTGCCAGTGTATTTACCTTTCCTGGCAGGAAATGAGCCTGTAGGTGCACTTGGTAGCGCAAGGCTGTGTTCCACAGAGCCATGGCTAGTCTGCAGAGAGGGTATGAGTGGGTTCCCCCCTGCTTGTTTGTGTACCACATAACAGTGGTGTTGTCTGTCTTTACCAATAATTATCCTGGAAGAATGTTGTCCTTGAAGGCTGTCAGAGCATTCTGTACAGCTAACATTTATTTTTGATTGATATGCAGGTGCATTTGATTTGGGTTCCATTTGCCCTGAATGCACTGCCCTGCCAAGTGAGTCCCCCATGCATAATCTGATGAATCTGTTGTTAGGGTTTGGGCGGCAGGGGGAAGAGTGAATGGCAGTCCCATGTTTTGGTTGCATGCCTCTGCCCACCAAAGGAACTCTATCTGTAGACAAGGTATGATAGGAATCATTGATTCTAGATCCTGAGAATGTTGACACCATAGGCTTTTTAGATACCATTGTAGTTTCCTCATATGCAGTCTTGCATATGGAATTAGTAAAATGCAAGAGGCCATGAACCCCAGGGCTTGCAGTATTTTCCTTGCAGACAGCTGGGTCTTTGTGGCCAGTAGTTTGAAGTAGACTGACAAATGAACTTGTTTCTCTGGCATAAGGTAGGCCATCTGGGAAGTTGTATTCAAGCTTGCTCCCAGGAATACAATTTGTTGGCAGGGTACAATATGTGATTTATTTTCATTTATGGTGTACCCCAGAGACGCTAGTAATTTATTTACAAATGCCAGATGATTTAATAGTATGTCCTGGCTTTCTGCCTGAATTAGACAATCGTCCAGGTATGGGTATATCTGAATATTTCTTTGCCTGCAAAATGCAATGACTGGAGCTAGACATTTTGTAAATACCCTGGGCACAGTAGATAAGCCAAAGGGCATGGAGCCTACTCTGAATTGTAGGTATCTTCTGCAATATTCCCTTATTGGGATGTGCAGGTAGGCTTCCTTTAAATCCAGTGTTGCCAACCAGGCATCTTTGCCTAGCATGGGAAGCAGCTGATGAAGAGTTAGCATCTTGAATTTTGGGATTACCAAAAATGTGTTTAGGATAGACAGGTCCAGGATAGGATGCCAGGAATTGTCTTTTCTGGGTACCAGGAAAAGTCCTGAGTAGAAACCTTGCCCCCATTCTTCTTCTGGGACAGGTTGTATAGCCCTGATGCATAAAAGAGAGAGAATTTGCTTTTGAGCCTCTGCCCACTGATCTGGGGGTAGGTCTGGCCAACCGTTTGGGGTTGGTAAGGAGTGGAAGTGAAATCTGTATCCTTGGGAAACTATATTTAAAACCCATTTGTCCTGGGTAATGAGTTCCCAATTTTTGGCATGCAGGGCAATCTTTCCCCCTAATGGAACAGTCAGTTGAGCAGGGCTTGGAAGATTTAAAGTTAAGTCATTGAGACAGTTTACCATAGGGGGAGTCTTATTACTCCCTGCTTTGGAAGTGGGAGCCCCCCACTGCTTAGGCCTGTGAGTACCTTGGGACTGAAGCCTGGGTGTTCTGCTGGTTCTGGGTTTGGAATGAGAAGGCCTGGAAGAGGCAGGAAAGGGCCAATTCTTAGAGGGCCAATGTCTACTAAATCTGGGAGTCTGTACTTGCAGGAAATATTTAACAGTTTGCATAGATTTAGCTTTTTCCTCCATCTTTTTAAGTACTTCTTCTGCTATGTTGCCAAACAGGCGGTCTTGGTTTAAGGGAGCATCCAGTAATTTAGCTTTAACATGATCTGCAAAGATTGCTCCTTAAGCCAAGCATGCCTTCTAAGTACAGACCCAGTGACAGCAGCCCTGTAAGATGCCTTTAATGAATCAAAACCACATTGTAAAGTATGTTTTCCAACTTGTTCAGCAGAATGCATTAAATCCTGTAAATCTTTATTTTCAGCACAGTCGGGAATCAACATAATTTTCTGTTTAAGCAATCCAATAATATGCTGCTGATACTTTAACATACAAAACTGGCAGTTTAAGGCCTAATGGTCAAGGTTGCAGAAGTGTATACCTTCTTACCCCATCTATCCAGCGCCCTGAAATCTCTATCAGAGGGGGTAGGATTTTTGGCAGTAGTAGCCTTAATGCCCTTGGGTCCCTGTGAAATGGTCTCAGGATCTGCAGTAGGATTTTTAAAAAGAAACTTGTGAGAGTCAGGTACCCTGTAATACCTATCAGGTTTTCTGGGAGCTGGAGGTAAAGAGTCAGGGGCCAGGCTAGATTCTGAGAAGGCAAAATCTACAATATACAGTACAGGAGGGATAGCTAAAGGCCTGTGTTGAGGTAGAATTCCCTAAGCCTCTTTTTGGAGTCAGAGTAATCCTGGCTTTCCCAGCGAAAATGCTCCCTAAGAGTATGCAAGGTTTCACCAAAAGAGAAATCCTCTGGAGGGGAAGCAAAGGGAATGGAGTCCTCTGCATCAGGGTCCTCATAGGTAGATAAGGGCAAATCCTGGTCATCAGAGAAGACAGAAATTTAAGAATCCTGATCAGAAGAATCACAAGGAAAATCAGTCCTAGGTCTCTTAGAGGGAGAAGGGTGGTTTCCCCTGATTAGAGTAATAAGGTCTTCAGCCAATGCAGTTTGGGCGTTGGTTTTCTAGGCATGGCTTGAGTTTTAGGCCTTAAAGAAGAAGATGGCATTGGTTTAATATGAAAGTCAGTAGACCTGAATACACCCTCAGAAGCAGGTGCCTGCACAGCGGCTCCAGACCCATCCAAGGTAGAGACATCCGCAGGTTCCACAGTCGAAGAAGCATCTCGCAGTATGCATACCGGACTACGAATGGGTCTCAGTAGAGGCCTGCGAATCTGAAGTAGCGGGTGTCAGCAGCTGCAAAAGCACCTCACTGAGTACCGGCAAACTGGTGACTAGCTTAGGAGAAGTGTCGTCGGCAGCTTTGGACCTATGCGGTCTGTCTCTGTCTTCATCCTTGCTTTTTTCAGAATGTCGGTAGTCGGGTGGCTTACCGAAGCCATTTCTGGATAATTGAACCGAGTACCAAAATATTTAGATGCGTAAATGAACCTGACGTCATAGAAGATGAGACAGCAGCCAACGCAGGACCCAAGACTTTGATAATCAGGCCGACTGAGGTCTACTGCAAGCAGATAACCCAAATGTGATGACTGCAACAGTGAAACATTCCCACCAACTTATGAAATAATCTTTTAGGAGACATCCTTGCAAATAGTATCCTTAATAGAAGGGTGACCTGCCTATAAGACATGGGGGATTGCGAGTGGGTGTCTTTACTGCTGTATTGACTAAAAGAAAGCATAGCTATGTAGTTAACTTACCATAATAGTACTAATTCAAATAGATCATTGTTGCAGTAGTTCTTACACATGAGACTTATCCTGCTAAGGATACCACATATCCGTCCAGCCTACAAAGCTTCATGCATCTTCCTGACATGCTGTTCACCTACACTTAGCACAAGTGGACATGCTAGTCTCAGAGGGGCATATGGACCCATCACAACTTAGTGCTTTCTTAATCCTGGAATGGGATGCTGAAGCCTTTTGCTCCAAGTCAAGTCTTGGCACAGAGAAAAAGGAGAAGACTCCAACCAGGAAAGAGATTACTTAGGGGGGATGGAGGGAAAGTATGTGTACTGCAACACTGATTTATTCAAACATCTACTGTTATGACAAGTTTAACATATAACTGTACTATGTTCTTTATTAGACCACTGTTGCAGTATACCTTACATGTGGAACAATTGTTAAAGTTCAAGGACAGGGTAGATGTACTTGAACCAGATTCTAGAGTCCCCAGTTCTAGTAAAAATAGTTCTGGCTCTGGAGACAATATCCAGTTTACAATGTTTAGTGAATGTGTGCACTGAGGACTATGCAGCTGCTTCCAAAATGTACCTGGAGTCCACACCCTTCTAGAAGGCCCCTGATGTGGCATATGCTGTCACAGAATGAGTTTTAACATTCTTAGGAGGATTTTTGTCATGGTTAGAATAGAAGAACTGAAGATGAAGGGATCACAGGATCATAGGAGGTTAGTAGGCTAACGGCCCCAGGACCCTTACAAGCCTAGCCGAGATCAACCTATGTTACCAAGTGTGTCTAGTTCAAGCAAATACTAAACTCAACACCTATTGCTCCTGTCCAAGAGGGACACAGGTGAAACTCCCAGGGTGAATTTCTGATTATCCATCCAATCATTCAAATTAAGCTTAAATAGGACCAACGATGGAATTTGTTTAACATGAATAGGAAGCTTGTTCCAAAGGTGGGGCAACCTCTGTGAGGAAGTCTGTTTAAAACTGGCTGTCCTTTTTTCTTAAAATCACAAGATACAAAGAGTTGCTTGGATTTTCAAAACTCTTTAGTTTTTCTAGATAATATCTCAACTATCTACATATATCCAGTTAGTGAAGAAGTTTCTCTCCCTTATTTTGCAAATTTGGATACAAAGCAGAGAGCTGAATAGTTTTAGTGTAAATTCAGATAGTACTTTAGACATAAAAAAGACTGGTTCTAAGACTCACCATCTCTTTGTGAAAAATCAAAAAGTGGTGAACAAACACAAAGATTTGTAATTCAGAAACCTACCTAGCAGACATAACAGCTACCAACAAGGCAGTATTCCTGGTTAGACAGTTCAGAGGAGAGCTGGCTACAGCTTCAAAGGCATGTTGGATTAACTTTTACAAAACAAAACTGAAACCTCATGATGAAGGCACCTTCTTTCCTGTTGTTTTTTGTATAAAACTCCCTTTAAGAATTGCTTAACTTGAAAAAAGAAGATGGTGGGCAAAAGATGTACATTTACAGAAGAGTGAACATGATGAATTAAGCAATTCATATAGGTACTGGAGAATAAGGTTTGCCCTCACTTGAGATGGGTCCTGACTTTTATTTTGGTACCAGAAAGAAAATCTGTTCCTTTTGGATAACTAATACCTCCTCGTAGTAAGTTTTCTTACCTCTTTCAATAACTGTTGCATATCCTCAAAAAGTGCCTAAAAGGGATCAAAAACCTATCATCCACACAGTTAGACTTAGATTTTGATACTACAATGAATCAGATTCCTTGACCTGTGTGAGGAAGTCCACTCTATGAGCAAGTTTATGGTAATTGCCTTTAGCCAGTTACATCACATAGGTGTTATTTGGGCCAAAAGGGAGTCACTAATAACATATTTGATTAGTCCTTCCTGACATTTTGAAGGGCTTTGGAAATGACAGGAGAGGTGAAAAGGAACAAACGAACATCCCTGGTCGGGGAATTGAAAAGACCATTTGTCTTAGGTCTTTTTGCAAGGTGACCTGGGAGAAAATAGTTTTAGATGTCTGTTTAGGTGGGAGGCAAACATATCTAGTTGAGGGATTCTGTACTTGTAGTCAATCTGCAGGACGACGTTTTGATGTAACATCCCCTCACAAGGGATCTGGATCTGCTCAAGGTGTCTGCTGCTAAGTTTTGCTCTGAAGTTATGTACCTTGCCATAAGAAATAATTTGTGATAAATTGCTATTGCTATGCCCCAGGCAAACATATAACTGCAAACAAGGTATGATCTTGTTCATCTCTGTTTCTTTAAATACCACATTACGGTGGTATGTCTATCACCACTAAAGGAATGCCTGGAGACCACAGATGACTTAGAGCTTTCATTTAGGCTGATGTGCTTGTGCTTATGTTATGGTTCCCAAGTTCCCTGCATACTGACACCAGGAGACACCATGAGAAACAGCACCCCAAACAAAGTCTAAAGCATCTGTGGTCATTGTCTAAAAGGGTCTGGGAGGAGACTAAGAGCCTTCTGAGTTCGATAATGTTTGTTTGGTTCACCAAGTGAGGTTCCTTCTTTACAAAGTTGAAAACTGGAACTGTGGAGGACAGGCAGTGAGACTGTTGGGCCCAAACAAATTTAAGAGATCACTGGACCTTTCTCCTGTGAAGTATGACATGAGGAATCATAAGGATGGAAAAAAGCAATAAACCTCAGAACTCCAAGAAATTCTCTTGCAGTGGGCATTTTCTGTTGAGTAAGACTGAGGAAGTGCTGATGATTAGTCTGCCTGTTTGCTGTGTGAAGAAAAAAAATAATTTACCAGGAGTCTGGAAGACATGCCATAAAATAATAGTCTTGTGAGCTGGAATCACTGATGGCTTTTTTTAGGTTCAGAGTGAAGTCTAGTTGGCAAAAAGATTCAGAGTGAAGTGTACAGCTATTATGAGTTTCATGAGTGCTTGAGGCTAATATCAGATAATTGTCCAGATATGGAAAGATCTGTATGTCTTGAAGGCTGCAATAGTTTATCACTGCAGTAATGCATTTGGTAAAGACTCTTGGGGTGGTAGAAAGCTAAAATGGTAAAAAATGTAAATTAATAATGTAACCCCAAGGAAAAGAATCTTTAAAATGATCTGTGCTTTTTGTGACTAGGAAGATGCAAGTAAAAACTTTTAAGTCAAACATACCTATAAAGGCTTGAGAGGAATGAAAGGGAGTAGAGTCTGAAGTGTCAACATTTTCAACTTTGGAATGTGCAAAACATTTTTTTTTTATAAGTATGTAATTCGCCAGACTCTCTTTCCTGGGCACCAGAAAGTGCCTTGAGTAAAATTCTCGTCCCCACTGGTGTGCGGGGACTGACTCTATGACTCCCCCAAAGTAATTTATCTGAAATAATTGGTGGCATAAGATGAAGCTGGGCTTTGGGGACTGAGAATGCCTGATGGAAATGGACAGGGATGGCCAATGGAGTTTGTAAACATGTTTTATGATACTCAGAATCCAACAGTTTTTAATTATTGACTGCCATGTATTTAGAACAAGAACACATTTCCATCTACCTGCTTAACTGAAGAAACTACTTGAAACTTCAGCAAGGCATCTTTACTCCTCCCACTAGGAGGGTTATCAGAGAGAGTCTCCTAGATTGGCTAGCTAAAGTGATTTTATCTGTACTAATCCTCTGTACTCTGTTTATTGTTAGTCCTGTCTCCCTCTGGGTCACAGGTGGGATTCAAGACTTAACTTAAGCCTTCTGGATTACATCTGTTTTCTTTAGAAGAAGAGGGAAATCTTTTCCTTTTAACAGGGACAGAAATGGAAGATGAGGTTGCAGGCAGAGAAGACAGAAAGGCCTAAATGGCTTTAGAAATACATTGTGCAAAGTTAAAACAGTATTCCCTGCTTCCTTTCTGACTAGAAGGGGTAGGGGTGGAGAGATTTGTTTGGTTTTCTGGTATGTTTCCTCAGAGTGTTCAGAAGTAGGGTCTTCAGAGTTGAAGCCACTGGCCTGACCTCCACAAGTGAGCTGTGGATATCTTCCTTAACCAATATTTGATGGATACCTCCCTCACCCTCAGGTAATATACTTCTTGGTTCTCCCTTCTTGACTGTTTGTTTTGCTCGGACATAAGATGATCCACGAGCCACAGTGCCTTCCAAAAGGGATGGGCATGAAGACACAGGAAAAGAGGATGGACAGTGTTGGGGCTGTGAATGTGCCACTCTGAAACTGCATGAGAGAGGAAGAGCTGTGGTTATCATCAATCTTCTCTCCTGACAACTTTCTTTTTTAACTGAGGAGGAGTTATGTGAAAAAGTATGAAGATGCAGTAGCACACAAGCCAAGTTGTGAAAATGTCTGTTTTCTAAATAAATACAATGAGAGTGTAACCTCACAGTCTTTGGGGTGAAGGGTTGACAAACAGTAAAAAATGTAACATCATGTTCAGCCCCTAAACATAATGAACGACTACCAATGGAATCTTTATATGGCACTTGGTATCCAGAATCACACTTTCCCTTTCTGACAAGCATATGATGCTTTCTGACAAAAAAAAGAAGAAATAAGAAGAGTCATCAACGGGATATTTTTCTGTCTATAAATGTTGTTCCTGAAGCCAATTGTTTGGAAAACTAGACAGACTAATAGCAAGAAAGTTCTGAGCTTTGCCACTTCTGTATGTCCCACTTACACTGACATATCTGCATGTGCTAACCTGCAAAGCTCGGGGGGGTGGGGGTTGGCAGGTCCCTCACCACAGACTACATAAGCAGATTTTAACACAGGCTTAGCAGGGCTCCCTGGTCAGGACTCCAAGTAGTATAAAGCTGGCATACTCAAAACTATACACAGAAGGTTTCTCTAGCTTGTGCACTGGGCTGGTTGGTTTGCTACTGCTGAGATCTCTGAACATGTAAGCTGCCTTATAAAAACAGATCTCGGTCTGATAATGAGTACAATGCTTCTCCAAATCAAGCTTGTCATCCTCAAGATACTTACACCTCCAACAGTGATCTAGTCTTTTATCCTTCTTACCATACAAAGTGCAACTCAATGTCAAACGATAGTTCACATGCCTTATTCAGTATAGGAAATAAACGATACACAGCAAATTAGTCAATGGACTATGACCTGCTATACTCACAGACCAAAAACCTGAACTGGTAGCACTGTCCTCAGAATGAAAAAAGAAGTTATGTACTTACCATAACGTTCCATGTTTGTAGTCCATCTCGCCTACATTCTTGCTGGATGGGTTTGAAGCTGATATTCAGCTCCGATTCGGCCGATACTAAAGCTCAAGAGCTTTTACTGGCTCGAGCCTAGCCCCTATCCCATGGTGCCTCACGGCAATTCCCCAGATCTAGTTTCCAAGAAAGCAGTAGTATCTATTCAGGTAAGAAATATGACAGCTGCATATATACAGACAAAGGATTTTGAAATATAATCCATGCCAGGTGGACAACAAATGAGAACCAGGTTAGACAGCACCAGTATAGTCCACCAGATCCCCCAGAAACAGGAAGGGGATTGAAGAGAGGGACGCAAGAATGTAGGCAAGATGGACTACAAACATGGAACGTTATGGTAAGTACATAACTTTTTTATGTTATGTAGTCCTATCTCGCCGTAATTCTTGCTGGATGGGACAGTGTCCCTAGCACTTGTATCCCAGGTGGCTCAAGCGAAGAGACTCTTCAGCACAGTGGACCCAAGGGAAGACCTGTCCCAGGAGACCAAATCCAATTAATGAGTGGCAAAAGTATGTGGTATTGCCCAAGTAGCTACTGCGCAAATAGTATCAACTGGGAGCCTAGGTCTAAAGCCACATGAAGTAGATACAGCTCTAGCAGAATGGCCTTTGACTTTGATGGGTAATTGTTTGCCAGCTGATTGATAAGCAAAGGAAATGTAATCCAAAAGCCATGTTGAAAGAGTATACTGCGGTGGTGGTGCTGCGGTAGCGTTGTCGCCTCACAGACGTTGCACGTTCGATTCTCAGTTAGAGCGCCTTCTGTGTGTCGACATGCGTGAATGGGCATTCCTTCATTGAAGGTTGTGCATTAGGCCGGCAAGCCAGCACGTAAAAATCTACTGCCAATCATTAGCGGACCGGGGTTCCGCTGTGGCGACCCATAACTGGGAAAAACCGAAAGACAGTTAACCTTGGAAACAGGCAAGCCCTTCTTCTTGTCAGAAAAGGAAACAAATAATTGATCTGATCTTCTGAATTCTTTAGCCCTGTGTAAATAAAATCTGAGAATTCTGTGAACGTCTAACTGGTGTAGTTTACACTCAGATTTATTAGTGGTTTGGAAAAAACACAGGTAGCTCAACATTAGTATTCAGACTGTGCTCTGAGCATACCTTGGGAAGAAAGGAAGGGTTTGTCCTGAGTGAGACTCTATCCTTGTGAAATATAATGTAAGGAGGTTGAATAGTAAGAGCTTGCAGTTCTGAGACTCTCCTAGCAGATGTTATTGCTGCTAAGAATAGTGTTTTCCACGACAACAATTTTAGGTCTGATAAAGAGGATGGCTTAAAGGGTGCAGACATCAAAGATAAGAGGACTAAGTTTAAGTCCCAGGGTTCTAATGGCTGTTTGATTGGAGGCCTGAGAAGAACTCCTTTTAAGAAGGTTTTACACAAGGAGTGTTGCATGATTGGATTTCCCATGAAGCCAAATGGAAACTGGAAATGGCAGCTAACTGAACTCTAACTGTAGTGGCTGCAGCTTCATCATGAAAAACTGATGCTAGGAAGGATAGGATAGATTCTATAGGAGCCATATAAGCCTTGGTTCGTAGCCCAAATTGAAACGTTTTTCCATTTGCTAGAGTACAGTTTCTGAGTGGAAAGTTTATGGGATGAAATTAGAATGTGTTTGACAGAAGAGGATAGGGGAATACACCAGGCTATTTGTGGAACTGGAGCAGCCATGCTGTCAATTTGAGGGTGTGGATGGTGGGGTGGAACTGTCCCGATTGATGAATCAGAAGGTCTGGAGATGGGTCCAGAATCCATGGTTCCTCCAAAAGGTAGGGCCACAGGAAGGGAAACCAAACTTGTCGAGGCCAGTAAGAAGCAATGAGGATCAGGGAACTCCTCAACTGTTCTGCTTTCTGTATTACCTTCGGGATGAGAGGAAAAGGTGGGAAGGCATAAAGAAGTCCCGGGGGCCAATTGTGGACTAGAGCATCCCTGGGTGACATCCCCAGATGGGGAATGAGGGCAAAGTAGCTGCTGCATTTGGTGTTCAGGTGAGTGGCGAATAGGTCTCAGCAAGCTTGGCCCCATCTGTGAAAGATCTTTTTTGCAACTTTTGGATTCAGGGACCACTCGTGAGGCATCAGAATTGCTCGGCTGAGTTTGTCTGCTATTATGTTGGATTTCCCCGGGATGTGCATTGCTATCAGGTAGCGTTGAGTATCCATTGCCCATCTCCAAACTCTTAAGGCCTCTCTGCAAAGCGCGTAAGATTTGGTTCTCCCTTGCTTGTTTATGTACCACAAGACAGACATGTTGTCTGACTGGATCGCAATTGTCCCGGTGGGAAGGGAGCTGTGAAGTGCTTGCAAAGCATACAGCACTGCTCTCATTTCCAGAACATTGATGTGCAAGTGGTCCTCGTGGTTCTGCCAAGTACCTAGGACTGTCATTCCCAGATAATGCTCCCCCACCCTATCTGGGAAGCGTCCATGGTCAAAACTGCTTTCTCTTGGGGAGGAACAAGTGGACGACCTAGGAGAAGTTCTGTGTGCAACCACCATGTCAGATCCTTTTTGCAGGTGTTTGTTATAAAAATCTGGTGAGACAAAGGAAGGTCTTGCATCAACCATTGGGTAAATAACAGCCACTGAAGTATCCTCATGTGTAAACGAGGAAGAAGAACTAATAGGATGGAGAAGGCCATGTTCCCTAGGACTCGAAGGACTACTCTGGCCTGAACTCTTTGTTTGTTTAACAAAGATCTGACTTGACTGCGTAGAGACTCTACTCTTTCTAGTGTTAGTTTTGCTGACATGGTGGTTGTGTCTATTTCTGAGCCTAAGAATGCAATGTGCTGCAAAGAAGATAAGGCTGACTTTTTTAGGTTGACAGTGATGCCTAGACTGGCGCACAAGGATAGAGTCTCGTCCCTGGTTTTGATGAATTGATGCCTGGTGGCAGCAGTGAGGAGCCAGTCGTCTAGGCACGGAAACACCTGGAATCCTTGACGTCTCAGGTGATCCGTAACCACTGCCATGCATTTGGTAAACACTCTGGGGGCTGTAGTGATACCAAAAGGCAGTGTTCTGAACTGAAAATGACTGGCTCCCAGCCGGAAGCATAAGTGTCTCCTGGAGCACCTGTCCATTTTGATGTGGTAGTATGCGTCCCGGAGATCGATTGAGCACATCCAATTGTCTTTCCCGATAAAGGGAAATATCAACTGCAGAGTGATCATTCAGAACTTCAATTTCTTTACGTACTTGTTGAGCCTGCTGAGATCTAGGATTGATCTCCAGTCCCCTGTCTTTTTCGGAACTAAAAAGAATCAAGAGTAAGTTCCGGATCCTACTTGCTCTGCGGGGACTTCTTGGATGACTCTTTTTTGCAGCAACGAGATGACCTCTAATGTTGCACAATCTAGTTGGATGGGTGGTACATCTGGTAGAGACCGGTTTGTTGGGGGTTCGGAAACAAAGGGGATCAGGTAACCTCTGGATATTATGGTGTGTACCCAACAATCTTGTGAGATGGTTAGCCAGGCACTTGGGTACAGCGATAGATGACCCCCGACTGCCTCCAGAGATGGACAGTCGGGCAACCCCTCAGGGGCGATGGAAGGGATGATCAGAGAAAGCTTCTCTGTCTCTCTGGTGTTGCGGACCTCCTCTGCCGCGAGGGCAACGTCTTCCATTATATTCTCCCCCTCTGCCTCTAGGGGAGGGTTGACCTTGTACCTGAGGGAAACCTTTTAGGGATTTATAGAACCACATTTTCCCTCCTGTATTACCCTTGGGATAGAGTCTAGACGGGAGGGAGAAACGGACTCCGACGGCAGATAAGGTTTTTCCTTTCTGCTCGCACCTAGTCAAAGTCTTTTTCACTTGGGGTCCAAAAAGAGATGAACCCTCAAAGGGGACGTTAGTGAAGGAAGACTTGAAGGACTCCGTGAAATTACAAAGACGCATCCAAGACTATCTCCTGAGGGATATTCCTGCTGCGGCTGCCCTACTCGCTCCATCTGCCACGTACGATATCAGCCTCATGGAGGAGTTAACTATGGATGTAAGGGTGGAGAGCTGCACAGAAACCTTGTCCATGGAACCCAGAGCTACTGAACCCTGGAGGGTACCTCCTAACTCTTTCAGGAGATCCCTCTGAAGACGAGTAAAATGGATAAGGTAATTCAGCGACCTTAGTGTAAATGCCGCTGAAGAAAAGGTACACTTCCCATACCTATCCATCGTCCTGGACTCCTTGTTAGGAGAATGGATATTAGAAGATGTTTCAGATAACTCCTTCTTGGTGGCCACTGCTACCACCATAGTATCAATGGGAACTCCTTTAGTAAGAAAAGTCTTGTCCTCAGATAAACTTATTTGGCCTCCTCGGGACGGGCTCCACTGAGTCTGGGGAGGTCCAGGCTTTCCGTGATAGGACCCCCAAGAGTTGGTCATAAGGCGGTGTCACCCAGGAGGTGTAAGGTCGGGAACCAAAGGCCTCAAGATACACGGATTCATCATCAGTAGGGTTAGAGCTCTTCCAATCACTCCTCTGTCTAAGGATTTCTAGGATGTCAGAAAAGGAGACATCCTCAGAGGGGGATCAAGAGGACTCCTTCTGATTTCTCTAAATCAGTGTTTGACATGACAGACTCAGGTGAGTCAACATGCTTCCTCTTACACATCCTCTTCCGAGGGAGCTCTCCAGGGGGATAATCTGGGGAGGTCTCGGAAGAGGGGGCACCTCCAATGGGGGCTCCTTGGGCCTCTGGTTCCCTATGCCGTGGGGGTGGCAGAGGGGAAGAGGTTGCTGCCTGCTGCTGGTGGGACACAGGTTCCAAAGGTATGGCTTTGGCAGAGGACAAAGCCTTCTCTATAGTTTTGAAAGCCTTTCCCCCTCGCTCTGAAGAAGACCCCCGCTCCGGGGGGGGACACAAGATGATCATCTCCTAGCAAGGAGGAACAGCTCCGAAACAGAAGTGCGAGCCGTGCTGAGTTGAGCCGAGGCTCTGAGAGGGAGGGTCAGTTCCGACAAGAAACCAGGGTGACTGTCCCCCTCAGAGCTGACTAGAAAGCATCGTCTCCCAGATCCCTCGGCTCCAGACTGAGCCATTGAGGACAGAGTAATTGGCTCCAAGGAAGCAGGTTGAATTCCCGGAGCTGACGGGTCCAAGACAGAAGAACCAGAAGTAATAGGCTCCCAGAGCGAAGTAGTCGGAGGAGGAACAGTGGTAGGTAAGGGGGTCAGCTCAGAAGCCTTTGGGTCCGGAGGGGCCAATTTTCTTGCCAGAGCTGGATCTGAAAGCAACCTCTTCACCACCCGCTCGATGTCCTCATCTGATAGAGTTCTGGATGATCTGGTGGAGACAAAAGGAGATCTCCTCATCTCCAAAATAGGAGATCTCAAGGTGGGTGACACAACATAATGTCCGGTAAAATTTTCGGTACCAAAGGTTGCCTCAGCACCGAGGAGACCGACAGCACCAAAATGGACGAAGCTGAATCGAAGCCAGAACTTCTTGGCTCCGACACTCTGTTCTTTTTTGTCGGCTCCGAAGCTGGGGCCGAAGATTTTCTCTTAGAAGATTTTGGAGCTGCCTGACCGAGTTCCAGCTGTTCCTGCAAGGAACTGGTCATAAGACCCCTATCAATAAGTTTTATCTTCCTCTCATTTAAGACTCTGGTGCTAAACGCATGGCAAAAAGTGCAGGGCTCCTGCAAATGGGCTTCACCTAGAGAGTACATGCAACTGGTGTGACTGTCTGTAAGAGACATTTTCTGTGAGCATCTAAAACACTTCTTAAACCCCGAAGGGCGATGATCCTTATGCTCTCTATCCTTATCTTTAGACATTTCATCTACAAGGTATAGACTAGCTAGATAAACGACAAGAACAACAATAGTAAGTACTAACTACAGACAAAAAGGTAGTACAGAAGTATATAACTTTTTTTTTTTTTTTTTAAAACACATACACACACAGGGAGGAAAGGCCCTCTACCTTAAAAGGGCACTACGGCCCTCTAACTTAAACGGGCCGTACAGTCCTTTGGGGGGAATAGGGGTTGGAAACTCTCAAAAAACAGTCAACCAAGAGAGAAATATTATTAAAATAAGTAAAGGATAGAAAAAGTCAGGAAAAAAGACTAAATTTAGTAAATAAAGTTTTATTTAGCCAACGATCCAGTAAGACACAACCTCGAAGCTTTTGCGGCAAATGAGATCTGGGGAATTGCTGTGAGGCACCATGGGATAGGGGCTAGCCTCGAGCCAGTAAAAGCTCTCAAGCTTTAGTATCGGCCGAGTCGGAGCCGAATATCGGCTCCAAACCCATCCAGCAAGAATTATGGCGAGATAGGACTACATAACATCTAATAATGTAGAAGAAAGGCAAAAAGTAATTTTGGAAAGACTGAGACACTTGGTCAGCTTAACAACAAAGTGGACCTGCAATGGCTCATACCATGAGACTGGCTCCACCACCAGATCAGAGGACTTCGTATTCAATATGAGTTATAGACATTAAGTTCTTGAAACTCATGACTTTAAAGACTTTTAGACAGTATCTCTCTCACTAACAAGTTATATCAACATAGCAACAAGTAAGGGCACGAAAAAGAAAAAAGACAATAACTTCCAGCTGATGTTTACAATGAACAATACTAAAACCTTCACTTGAATGCAATACTCTTATAAACAAAGTGTCCATCTAGTATAAATACACTTGAAAATACTGTCATTTATTAAAGAGATTTATAGTAATGATCCCTCATTCTTCTTTTGCTTAAACACAATCAGACAGCAAGAAAGAGAGTTAATACAGTTAATCTGCATATCCAACTATCTTATAGGTAGCATCAACAAAAAGGATACATCCAAAATGCTGCATTAAAAAAAATAGATGATTCCAAGCTGTAAACATACATTTTTTCTCTGTCAGACATTACAAAGTAAGTCCACTGACTTGTGAACTCGCTGCAGAGTCAGGATGTCTAGAGATTTTACTATGGAGGCACAATCCTTAGGGATTCTGGATCTTTAAACATTTATGACAGTTTCCTTTTAGAAGAGAAAAAAATCAGAAGTTTTCACTAATGATATTAATTATTTTATTTAATACAGTATCATGCTGGAGAAACCCTTAACACTGCGAAGATGTGTCTGCATGTTCTGAAAGAATACACCCTAGAAAAAGGTGTTACACTTAAGAATACATTCTTCATTTTCAAATGAAGGAGGATATGGACTCCTAGTCATTTTTGATATGTAGTAGCCTTCACATGTACTGAAGTATGCAAAGATTGAGCTAACCTTACTTCAAACCTGCATCAGTCTTACATCTGTGATAAGTACCAGAATCTTGTTTTCGGACGTGAAAAAGATTTCTTTCACTAAACCTCTACACTCTTGGTGAGAAGAAAGACTAATTGAGATCCACCCTTAAATCACAGGGGGTAGCCTTTGTTAGGTTTAAAATGCCAGACTTTTCCTCATTAAGTCTGGCAAAGTTTCTCTCTGGAAAACGAAAGTTGTATACTTACCATAATGTTAGATCCATGTTGTCTGATTTTTGTCCGCTTCAATTATATGAGCTGTAGAATCCGACAGGATCTGACTTCAGTGCCAATCTCTAAGCTTATCGAATCCAGAGCTCTGACTCATCCCTCATCCACAATTCCTTAGGCTGCGCCACAAAAGCTCAGATCGAGTTTGCCCCTACTAGTCTGAAATATATGGTAAGAAAACTGCCTAGGAAAAAACCCTTCCCAGACAGAAAGACATAATCTTGGTGATCTCAACTAGCTGATGAAAGTTAATTACAGTCTAGTGTAATATCCACTCAGTCATCTCAAAGCCATAAGTGATAATTTGCAATGGGGTAGAAGAGGGTGAGTTTGAAGTGGACAAAAATCAGATAACATGGATCTATTGTTATGGTAAATACATTACTTTCATATCCAGTGTTACCTATTTTTCATCCATTCAAACATATGGGACAGAATCCCAGACTGTCAAAACAAGGTGGTATCAGTGAAGGACATTTCTGAGTATGGTGGGTCCAAAACATGAGCATCATCTGGACTGAGTGTCCAACTTATAATGAGACACAAAGATATGTACTGCTGCTTACGTGGCCAAGGCAGAGATGACATCAATGGATAATCCTGTGTTAAAGGTTGTCAAAGAAGACACTGCTCTGGTTGAATGTGCTTTTGGTGGATGTTGTAAAGGTAAATTTTTCTTATAATAAACAAAGGAAATACAATCTGAGAGCAACCTGGATAAGGTTAGTTTTAGAAACTGTGTTTCCCAACTTTGGTTTGGTAAAGGAAATGTACAAATGATCATCCTTTCTAAAATCTATTGTCCTGTGAATATAAAATACAAATTATCTATTAGATCTAACATGTGTAGCAAGTATTTTCCTTTATTTGAGTACTTTGGAAAGAAAACAGGAAGATGTATAGATTGGTTTAAATTAGTTTCAGATGCCACCTTAGGGATAAAAAAATACATTAGTGCTGTGGGAAACTCCACCTTTGTGAAAAAATAGAAAAGGGGGTTTTGAAGAGAGGGCTTGTAGTTCTGATATCCATCTGGCTCATGTTATTGTCACCAAGAAAATTGTTTTCTACATAAGGAATTTTAAGTGTCTGCAGTGGAAGTGAGTTTAACAGGAGATTGGATTCTTCTTCTTCTTCTTCGGCTTTTCCCGGTTAGGGGTCGCCTCAGCAGATCACCTGTCTGCTCATGATTGGCAGTGGAGTTTTTACGGTGTCAAGTTGCCAGCCCGGCACCCAACCTTCCACAGAAGGCACACACAGGCACGCACTCACTCACACCTAGGGCCAATTTAGAGTGTCCAATCCACCTACAGCAAGTCTTTGGGATGTGGGAGGAAACCGGAGCACCCGGAGGAAACCTGTGCGACCACAGGGAGGACATGCAGACTCCGCACAGAAGGCACCCCAGCCGATGATCGAACCGGAGAACCTCTCGCTGTAAGGCGGCAACACTGACCGCTGCACCACCGCGGCCACCCCAAAAGGAGATTGGATTAAAGAACATAAAAGTAATGTCCCATGGAGATGGTGGGTCTCTAATGGGAGGTCTCAGCAGAAAGATGCCTTTGAGGAACCCTTTTGAGATTTTTAGACATGTTATCGACAAGTCATTGCATCCAATATGAAAACTGGAAATTGCAGCCAATTCTACCCTAAGAGTTACAAAACTGTAACATTTGTCAAAGAGATCAGCCAAAAAATTAAGCATAGAAGGAACTCATGATGAAAAGGGGTCCAGACCTTTTGAGAATTCCCAAACTGAAAATCTCTTCCATTTACTGTGTTAAATTTTCCTAGCTAACTTTCTGTGAAGCAGAAAGAACAGTGTCTATTGCACAGGGAAGCCTGGCATCTCTGGCTATAGTTAAAATTGGAGGAACCATGTAGTTAATTCCCTGGATTCTGATCCACAGGAGGCAATGCAGATGGGGTGAGTTATTAGATCTGGATATTGATCCAGCATCCATGGAAGATGGATGAGAAGAGGCCATAGTTAGGGGAACCATATCTGCCAGGGCAAAATGGGGCAATGAGGATCACTCTGGCCTAGCACCGCCTAGCTTTCTGTATGAATTAGTTCATTTGAGGTAGAGAGGGAAAAGTATACAGGAGACCCAGGGGCCAACTGTGGACCACAGCATCCCTATGTGACTCTCCCTGTAGAGGGATCAAGGCAAAATACCCACTACATTTGTTGTTTAGATATGAGGTAAAGAGGCTGTAGCAAGGTTGACTCCAGCGACTGAAAACTGTTCATCTCTTTGTAGGATTGAGGGACCACTTGTGAGGCATCAGCACTGCCTTGCTCAATTTATCTGCAAGAATATTGGAGGACCCTGGGATGTGTGTTGCTATCAGAAATCATTGTGAGGACACTGCCCAGTTCCAAACCCTCATGGCTTCTAGACATAGGAGATATGATCGGGTTTCTCCTTGTTGGGTGATGTAACATACAACAGTCATGTTGTTTGTTTGCATGGATATCACACACTTGGGGAGGAGGTCCTGAAATGCCTGCAGTGCTAGGAGGACTGCTCTCAGCTCGCTCCAAGACACTGATGTGAAGGCTGGCCTCTGTTGTGGACCATGAACCTTGGACCATCTTCCCTTCAAAATGCCCCCCACCGAAAAAGGGATGCATTTATAGTCCCTGTTGCAATATGCAAATCCATCTGGGAAGAGTGCCCCTCAGTAGCAGATGGGAATGTGATTCACCACACTATATGTTTTTGCACACCTGCGTAATCCAAAGTTTTAAATGTAGAGGGTGTGTGAACTCAAACCACTGTAGTGCTAAGGTCCACAGCAGCACTCTCATGAAATATCTCACTAATGGGATCATTAAAATTGTGGATGCCATAAGACCCAAGAGATGTAGGATTAACCTTGCTGTTATGTTTATGTTATGTTATGTTGTTGTGTTGGCCAGTGTAGAACTTGAAGAGCTGTTAGACAAAGTGACTGGACCATGGACTGGGAAAGGATGACTATCTGAAGTCTGGTGTTTACATAGCATCATATGAATTCTATACTCTGAGGTGGAGTCAGCTCACATTTTGCCAGGTTTACGGAACTTCCTAATTTCAAAAGCAGCTGGAGTACCTGACCCTTGCATGTGTTGAGAAGATGCTCAATGGAGGCAGTGAGGAACTAGTCATCGATATACGTGAAGACTTGGAGCCCCAGTAGGCACAGGTGCTATGATCCTGATGAACACCCTGGAGGCTTGGCTGTGATGAGACCGAATGACAGCACTCTGAATTGGAAATGACTGACTCTCAAATGGAAGCAGAGAAATTTCCTGGAGTACTTCACTAGTTTGATATGATGGTAAACATTCTGGAGATTTATAGAGCACATCCAACTGTCCATCCTCAGATGAGGCAAAATGGACTGAACCATGACGATCCAGAATTTTGTCTACCTTACAAATTGGTTTAGGTGATAGAGAAATAAAATGGACCTGAGGTCCCTAGTTTTCTTTCATACTAAAAAGTACACAGAATAGACTCCAGACTCTAAATGGTCATGGGGGACTGGTTGAATTACTCTTTTTTTGATAGCAGCTTTGAGATTTCTATGGCTGCTAAGTCCCACTGTCTGGGGTGGAACATTGGGGACTTTCTTCTTTTTCGGTTGTGGGAAGGAAAAGGGAACTGAATAGTCTCTGGATATTATGTTTTGCACCCATGAATCTGATGTTATCTTGTGCTAGCGGGCTAAAGGGTGCAAAGAGAGACACTTCTTGACTGCCAACAGAGTGCAGCAGTCTGGCAACTGTTCAGGAGCTCTTAAACTCTTTCCTGGAGAATGGGCCATGAAAGCCTTGATTGTGAAGTTCATCTCTGCCTCTTGAGTGTCGTCCATTAAAACTGCCTCTCCCTCTGCTATGGGGAGGTCTGTCACCTTGGACATCAAGGAAATAGCTCTGTGGTTAGCAGAACCACATCTTCTTCCCTGATTTCTGGTTCCCAGAGAAAGTTCTTTACGGGGTGGAGAAGAAAATTTCCTCTACACAGACAGTCTTACCATCTTGTTGGCTCCTTGTAAGTGTATCCTTGACTTCTGGTCCAAACAAGGTTGAACCATCATACGGGACATTGATAAAGGATGGTTTGAAGCTTTCTGCAAAGTCATAAAGTTGCACCCAGGCATGGCAACGAATTATTATGTAGGTGCCTGCTGCTCTGGTTGTACTGTCCGATGCGTTAAAGAGGAGATGCATGGACAAATTAGAGGAATACTGAAGGACTGAAAGCTGGGAATCCACTGTTTTTTGAACATCTGCAGACATCTCCAAGAGTGACTTGGTGATCTCTTTAGTCAAGTCTCTCTGGAACCTTGTTAAATGGGTAAGGTAGTTCAGTGACCTAAGGGGGAAAGTCGCTGATGCACAAGCTTGCTTCCCAAATCTGTCTATTGACTTACATTTTCTGTTAAGGACATGAATAGATGAACTTTCCTCTGGTAGCTTTTTCTTTGTGGCAATTGCAACTGCCATAGCATCTACAGGTGGACTCTTTCTCTAGTGCTTACCATCTGTTGGTGCAGATAACATATGGTCAGCTTTCTTAGGTATGGGCTTACCACATCAGGGTCTTTCCACATTAATTGAGCCATAAAGTCAATAAGTGGGTCATCTGAGGGGGGGGTACCACCCAAGACAATGTTAGTTTGGAACCAAAGGCCTTCAAGAATACTGACTGATCTGGAGAAGGGTCTTGGGATGTCTGACCCCCTCTCTGTTTCATTAACTCTAGAATGTTACAGAATGAGATATCTTCAGAGAGAAGGGGAACCCTCTCCTTCTTTTAAGTCAGTATCTACAGTGCAAGACTTTGGTAAAGAGTCTAGATGCTTCTGCTTGCACATCGATTTTCTGGGGCAGGTTTTAATGGTGCAGCATAATCAGAAGATGAGCTAATGAAGCAGACTTCCTCAGAAGCCCTTGCTACCAGCTGTCTGTGTACAATAGGATGAAGAGGCGAAGAAGAAGAGTGCAGATGGGATTTGAATGAAACTGAACTGGCTGAAGCTTCCTTATCTTTGATATTTCAAAAACCCTTTCACAAGCCTTAAAGTCCAAAGATGCTACTGGAACCAATGATTCTCTCTGTTCCAAAGAAGAGAGGGAAACTTTGGCACCAGCAAATCCCACCCTAAAGCCAATGTCAGATCTGTGCTATCCGGGGTAGACGTTCCAAAAGGAAGAGATGCCTCTAAGAATCTCAAAGTCAGCTCTTCCCCCTGGAACACATCTCTGAAGCTTCGGCTTTGAGTGTCATCTCAATCCACTGGCATCGGAGTCGAGAGAGAATGGAGAACAGTCAGTGTCCAAGAGACAAGAAACACTGGTGCCAACAAAGGTACTATGGTTCCAGGTGGTTCCAGTAAAACTGAACCCAAAGCTTGGGTCAGTGTGGACTCTTGTATAGGAGGGGTAAATTGGTCAACACTCGGTACCCTAAGCAGTATCTGTGTTCTAAGAAATTTACTCATCATCCTGTCAACATAGAGTTCCGTAATGCTTCTTGACAATCAAGTGGATGATGCTACTGATGATGGTCAAGAATACCACCTGTCTTGGGGAACTGGTGATGAGGGTCTAGAACTTCAAGGTCCTGGCGAGTAACTGCTTTGAAGAGAAGGTGATAGGGCCTGTGGGTATGTTGGATCCAATCTTCGAGGGTATGTTAAATCCGATCTTCTGGACACTTTCAGGTTGGGGCCAACAGAGGTTGTCAGCTTTGGAGTCCTTTTCTGAGCAGATTTAGATGAAGACTTCCTCGTTTCCTTTTCTCTTTTACCTATATCTTCTTAGGTTCATAGGTGGTTACTGGGTTATTGGCCCGAAAGTCTTTATATACGTGTACCCAGTATAATACGAAAGAAACCCAATATAAAGGATCTTGCCTAAACTCAAGATCTTAGTTAGCAACGAATGCTCACATCCAGGAGGGTCACAGGTGAAATTTCTGGCAGGAATTTATGGTTTCCCATCCAGTCATTCAGGCTACACTTAAACAGGGTCACAGTGCGGCTTTGTTTGATGTGAATTGGTAGCCTATTCCAAAGGAGTGGCAACGTCTGAGAGACATATCTGTCTCTCCAGCAGGTCCTATTTATGTCGCAGGCCAGGTTAAGGTCCTCGGAGCGGGTGACCCTTGTCCCATTTCCCTTGCAATGTGCAGCATTTCCATTAGATTTGGATCCGAGATTGCTCTGTAGGCCAGGCACAAGTCTCCTCTAAGTAGTCTATATGCTACTGAAGTACAGTGACAGTACTGAGTACTTGTCTTCCTCCTGGCCCTTCAACTTCATTTTCTCTATCGTTAAAGGTGAGGAAGGTGAAGGAGTAGCCTCTATCTGTACGGGAAGGACCCCCTTAAAATGAGTTTATCCCTTCTGGTCTGGAGGGACCTTGCACTGCTGAAGCCTGCACAGGTCAGACACTCTTTGTCAAGGTGAGTGGCACCGAGACAACACATTTGGAAGTGGTAGTTCATGCCAATACTCTGAGCATTCCTTAAATCCTGTTGATTCTGACATTCTGATTAATCCTAGAAAAAAGAGAACTTTCTGATAACAAAAAACTACCCCTAAACTAGGTACAACTATTATAATACATTCTACAATAACTACATGAAAATACTTCTCAAAACAGAGACCCAAGGCCTTAAGTCTAGAATAACAACTATCTAACAAAGTAAATACCTACTAAACATGGTCTATATAACAATCTAACACTTATTTAAAATTATCAAAGCTATATGCTAATGTTTACAGTAACAGAAAAAAATCCCACAGTAGGAAAGGAGCAGTAATGATGCAATAAAAAATCTCAGTGAATAACTGAGAGCTCTCTGCACATCCAAAACATCAGAGCAGCAAATGACATCTGCACATTTGAGGTACAGCCAAGGGAATTATGGTTAGGGGAGGAGTCAGAGCTCTGGATCCAATAAGCTTCGAGATCAGTGTTGAGGTTGAATCCCATCGGATTCAATAATCCATACGTTTGAACAGAAGAAAATAGATAACACTGAATTCTTAGTTTTATCCTCCAGGAATGTTAAGATGACTTCTGGGATTAATGATCTCTGTACCTTGATCAGTACTAATTCAGATACCTATTTCATTTTAAGCGACCACAAAATCCAGAAAATTCCAAAACAACTTCCAATTGCAATCTACATTCAAATCATCAGGTGGCAGTGTTTCATACTTTAAAATGAACAATGTTTCATTATGCAACAACTGACTTTACATCTAAATTATTTTGTACATTTACTTTTTCTAAAATGGAACCCCTTAAGCAATAAGAATTCCCCCATGACAGAAATTAAAATGAACTGCCAATGGGCTTTCAAACTTCTTATTCCTTATATTTCTCTGTAAGAATGAATGAATGGATTGGATGTTTTTTAATTAAATTATTTTGTATTTTTTTTGTATTTTAATTTATGTGAATATTTAAGAGTGGGATTAACAGGAAATTATTGACTCCTTGATGGCCAGTGGGCTGAGGTGCTAGAGCTACTGTATATCTGAACAAAGGATTTGGAATTTTCTGGCTTTTGTGGTCGCTTATACTTTTGATTCAGTGTAGTAGCACCTATTTCAGTTTAATCTTTGGTGCAAATATTAGTTAAGTTTCTCCATACACAACATGGGGTTACTTCTCTTTCAGTTGAAGTCTGAAAAATGAATGTGCCCTTTTTTAAGTAAGGAGACTTTTTTATGAATTACAACCTCTTGTAAAAGCTTCTTGACTATCTCTGATTTCTGCAGTTGGATTTCTTCCTTTATATTTTTTATTATACTTTTTGCTCCAAAAGCATGTCTTTTTATGTAAAAACTAAGTCAGTGCTTTTTGCTTCTGAACTTTGGTCGAGTGCATGAATTTTCTGCAGAGGTCACATTCTGATGATGTGGTCCAGTTCTAAGAAAACATTTTGAATGAAAATCTTAGTAGCCATCTGACTACTGCAGCCACATTTGTTTATGGTCCTTGACATCACATAACGTCTAGAATTAAATAAATTAGGGCTTACAGAAATAAGTTAAAAAAAGGCACTGAAATAAGAAGTATAACTGCTTAACAATCTGTTTCCAGTGGCCAAGTGATGTGTAAGTCTTGACATGACTAGAAAGAAATGGAGAGTACAGTTGTGTAAAGATTTATCATAACAATAGATGTTCAAAGAGATCATTGTTAGAGTACTGCTGACAAATGGGACGCATTCTGCTAATAGCACTGTATGTCCAGCAAGTATGCCAAAACTTAGGCGCTCCCTGCTTAAGTGCCATATGTCTGACCTTAGATCTAGACACAAGGGCTACAGTCAGGTACAAAATGGATGTACATGTGCCAAAATCCTCATAGCTTTCTTTCCCCAATAAGGTAGTGAGGCTATTTATAACAAGGATAGACTCAGGTAATACAAGGAATTGAGAGGGAAAAGCAGGGAAATAAAAGTTCATCCTCAGTCAAACAAAAAAATGATAAGATGGGGTTGGGAGGGTGTACTAATGGTTAAGGTGATTGCCTTGCAAGCACAAGGTGCAGGGTTTGAGTCTCATAAGGGATAGTTAGCTAGGCTTAAAATGGCTCGCAAGGGCAGTTAGCTTAGTACTAACCTATAAGAAAAAGGGGGATGAAGGAAAGGTGCATACACTCAGTGTAATCTATTCAAACATCTACTGCCATGGTAAGTTACACACTTGTACTATTTTCATCATTAGATCAGTGTTGCAGTAATGCTGACAAATGGGATGTTTCCCAAAGACTTTATGTAAAGTGCATGGAAGAGAGACAGAAACCAAACAAGAGTTCAGTTACCCATGAAGTACGATTCGGGTAAATACAGTTCTGGTTGAGAAAAAGTATCACTCATAATGTTTTATGGAAGTGTAAATGGAAGCTCAAGTAGCTGTTTCTAGGATAGATTTTGAATATAGTTCTTTGAAAAAGATGTCTAGGAAAACAACAACTCTTGTAGAATTAGCACTGATGCAACCTAAGAGGCATTTACCATGAAATGAGTACCTAGCTGTAGTAGATTGCAAAGGACAACTACTGGAAGACCTTGCATTTTACCCACAAAGGTGATGGACAACTGACCATATTTTCTGAAGTATTTTCTTTCGCCCAAATAATATCTTTGTAGTCAGTGAATATTTAGCAAGTGGAAAATCCTTTTTCTCCTTTATTTTGAAGATTAGAAAAAAATGCAGAAATATGAATAAATTTGTTCAAAAACATTTCAGATACTACTTTAGGCATAAAGGATGGGATAGTAGAAAGAGAAAAGTACAGTTGTGTACACTTACCATAAATGTAGATGTTCGAGTGTATTCACTGTTGCAGTCATCACCTGTGAGTTATCCCTGCTGTGGTAGCCCTCAGCCAGCTTGAATACCAGAGTCAATGTTTTTTTGCGTCGGCTGTCATCGCCTATAGTCTGACGTCAAGTCGTCAGTGATATAAAGCAAGGTAACTGACATCATTACATCAGTTTTTCTTGCCCTAACCTATCAGAAGCACAAGGATATAAGGAAAAGTGGTCCTGGTGGCTAAAAGCCACCATGGCAAGCTTATGCCCCCCCTAGGGGAAGATGCTATATGGGGGATGGAGGGAGGGAAAACAGGACTGCAACAGTGAATACACTCGAACATCTACATTTATGGTAAGTGTACACAACTGTACTATGTTCTTCATGTTTCACTGTTGCAGTCATCACCTGTGGGAGGATTCCCAAAGCTGAGGAGAGGGGCGGAAGGATAGGTTAGTGTCCTAGGCATGGGTCAGCAGACCCTGCAGAACTGCAGAGGCAAACCCTGCCCTAGACTTAGAAAAAAGAGGTAGGTGGTAATGCTTTGTAAAGGTATGGACAGAGGTCCAGGTGGCAACTTCCAAGATGTCCCTGGTGGGGACTCCTCTGAGGAAGGCTGTGGAAGTGGAGGCTGCCCTAGTGGAATGGGCATGGATAGACTTGGGGGGGTTCCCATGTAGTCTGTAGCAGAAATGGATACAGTGTGACATCCATTTGGAAATTGTTTGTTTGGAAATGGGCCTCCCCTCTGCCCCAGGGGCAAAGCTGACAAGTAGTTGGTCTGTTTTTCTGAATGGTTTAGTATGGTTCAGATAGTATCTGAGTTGTCTGTGCACATCTAGCGAGTATAGAATTCTTTCCCCCTTGTTTTGAGGATTGCGAAAGAAGATGGGTAGGTGTATGGCCTGGTTGAGGGTCACATTAGATACCACCTTGGGCATAAAGGAGGGGTTACTCCTCAGGGAGACCCTGTCTGCATGGAAAATGATGAAGGACTCAACAGCCACGAGAGCCTGAAGTTCTGATACCCTTCCGGCTGAGGTGATAGCTAGTAGGAAGGCAGTCTTCAAGGAGAGGTATTTCAATTCTGTACAAGCAGCAGGTTTGAAAGGTGATAAGGTTAGTTTTTCTAGAAAATAATTCAGGGCCTAGGGTGGCGTGGGAGGCCTTCTAGGAGGTCTGATATTAGAAGCTCCTCTGAGGAATTGTTTAATTAAAGGATGAGAGAAGAGGAGTGGGTCTGGATCATAATGGGCAGAAATAGCTGAGGCATAGATTTTAATAGAGAAGAAAGAGAGGCCACTATTGAGCAACTCGGCTAGGTAATCCAAGATAAGAGGAATGGAAGGATGGGAGGTACTGGCCTCTTTGGACTGGTTCCAGGAACAGAATCCTTTCCATTTCCCTGCATATGATTTTCTGGTGCTGGGCCTTCTGGCCTCTGTGATGATGTCTAGGATCTGTTTGCTTAACAGGGACTCCTTGTTAGCTTTTAAGGTATAAGCCATGCTGAAAGATTGAGAGTATGTAAGTCTGGGTGGAATATCTTCCCCCTCACCTGGGTCAAGAGGTCTGAGATCAGGGGAAGCTGTTTGGGGGGCTATAGGGTCAGGCTGTGCAGTAAGGGGTACCAATGCTGTCTGGGCCAATCTGGAGCAATGAGGATGGCCTTTGGTCTCTCCTCCCTTATTCTGATCAGTACCTTGGGAATAAGGGGCAGAGGAGGGAAAGCGTACACAAAGAGCGAGTTCCAGGGGAAGGTCAAGGCATCCACCTTCCATGCTAGGAGGTGATACTCCCTGCTAAAGAAGTTTTGCAGCTGGTGGTTGAGGTGTGAGGCAAAGAGATCCACTTCCAGAGTCCCCCACTCCTGAGTGATTTTCAGAAGGATTTCCCTGTGTAGCTGCCATTCATGGGGGTCCAGTAAGTTTCTCCTTAGGTGATCTGCCAGGGTGTTGTTGACCCCTGGTAGGTATTGGGAAAGTAGGTGCAGACTCATGGAGGTGGCTGTAAGCCAGAGGCTCATGGCTAACCTGCACAGGGGGTAAGATTGGGTCCCTCCCTGTTTGTTGATATACCACATTACTGTTGTGTTGTCTGTTTTTATAAGGAGAACCCCTGGCCTGAAATGGGGTTTGAAAGATGTTAGAGCCTTTTGTACTGCCATCATTTCTTTCTGAATGATGTGTAAGTGAAGTTGCTGGGCATCCCAAAGACCTTGGGCACACCTGCCTGCTAGGTGAGTTCCCCAAGCAATGTCTGAGGCATCGGTGATGATAGTCTGGCTGGAAGGGCGGAGGATGAAGGGAAGACCATTGTTCTTTGCACAGGCCTCTGCCCACCAGAGAAACTCGGCCCTTATACATGGAATCAAAGGGAGAGAGGTCACTAGGGACTAACAGTGCTGGCACCAAAGGTTGTTTAAATACCACTGAAGTTTTCTCATGTGAAGCCTGGCTAGAGGAATGAGAAGGATGCAAGATGCCATGTATTCCAGGGCTTGCAGGAACTTCCTCACAGTGAAGGGACTTCTGGAAGCCAGCTTTGTAAAGTAGAGAGGCAGTAAGCTCTGCTTTTCTGGGGATAGGAAGGCCATTTGGGATGCTGTGTCTAGCAGAGCCCCCAAGAAAATGATCTTCCTGGTGGGATTTTGCTTTGATTTCTTCTCGTTGATGGTGAACCCAGGAAGTTAGGAGTGATTTGACAAAGAAAAAGGTCCTGGAGCAGCTTTCCTTTGCACTCTGCCTGAATGAGGCAGTCGTCCAGGTAAGGGTAAATCTGTATACTTCTCAGACTGCAGAATAATATGGCTGGGGCCAAGCATTTGGCGAATACTCTGGGAGCAGTAGATAAGCCAAAGGGCAGCGCAGAGAACTGAAAGTGTTGAGCCTGCTCTGAAGAGCAGCAATTTCCTGCACGATTCCCTGATAGGGATGTGGAGGTAGGCATCTTTTAGGTCTAGGGTCACTAGCCAGGTATTTTGAATCTGGAGACCACCAGGGAGGTGTTCAGAATGGAAAGATCCAGGATTGGGACACCAAGTGCCCTCTTTTCTGGGAACAAGGAATAGTCAGGAGTAAAAGCCTTTGCCTGTTTAATCTGAGGGGACAGGTTCTACTGCCCCCTGGGATATAAGAGTTTGGACCTGTTTCAGTGCCTCTGCCCACTGATTTGGAGGTAAGTCGGGGTACCCTTTTGGAGTTAGGAGTTCACTGAAAGAGAATTTGTATCCCTGAAAAATGATCTTTAAGACCCATTGGTCCTTTTTTACAAAAAGCCAATTGTCTTTGAAGAGGGAGAGCCTTCCTCCTAGTTTTTGATGAGTGAAGGGAGGGCAGAGGGGGGAGAGGGAGTCATTGTGTTTGCCATAGAATGCTGGCTTAGAACTCCCTGCCTTAGAGACGGAAGTGGTCCATTGTTTGCTTCTCTGCTTTCCCTGGGATAGGGGCCTGGATGGTCTGTCCCTGCAGGGCTTACCATGGCCCTGTGTGCTAGGTGTGGGGAAGGCCCAGTGCTTAGAGGGAAATTTCCTGCTGAATCTGGGAGGTTGTACCTGAAATAAATCTTTTACTGTCTGCATAGATTTTGCTTTGTCTTCCATCTTTTTAAGCACCTCTTCTGCTTTTTCCCCAAACAAGTGCTCCTTATCTAGGGGTGCATCAATAACTTTATACTTGACATGATCAGGGAGAGGTTGTTCCTTCAGCCATGCATGTCTTCTAATGACAGATCCTGTCACTGCTGCCCTGCTAGAGGCTTCTAGTGCGTCATATCCACATTGTAATGAATGTTTGGCCGCTTGACAAGCAGAGTGCAGTAAATCTGCTAACTCTTTTGAACTGGCACAGTCAGGAAAGGTAGCAATCTTCTGTTTTACTAGTTCCAAAGTGTGTTTTTGATATTTTAACATACAGAAGTGACAACTGAGTGCTCTGATAGCTAAGGCTGCATAGGTGTATACTTTTGTACCCCGTCTGTCCAGAGCGCTGCAGTCCTTGTCAAAATGAAGAGGATTCTTGGCAGAACTAGTCTTAGCCCCTTTAGGTCACTGTGTAATGACTGACCTCTGGGTCAGATTTCCTTTGAGGTTTAGTCCTGTATCTAAGTTGTCTGTGCACATCTTACTAAGGAGTGCAGTATCCGTTTCGCTTTGTTCTGTGGATTAGAAAAGAAGGTTGGCAACTAAATGGACTGATTAAGAGCCACACTGGATACCACCCTGGGTATGAAGGAGGGACTGGTCCTGAGGGACACCCTGTCCGCAAGAAAGATGATGAAAGGCTCCACTGCCATAAGGGCCTGTAGTTCAGATACCCTTCTTGCTGAAGTAATTGCTAAAAGAAAGGCTGTTTTCCAAGAAAGAAATTTTAACTCTGCACTTGCATCTGGCACAAAAGGAGGAAGACTGAGTTTTTACAATACAAAGTTAAGGTCCCAGGCTGGAGTTGGGGCTCTCCTGGGTGGTCTTAAGTTTTTGGCCCCTCTGAAGAACTGTTTGAGCAGTGGATGAGACAAGGGGGGTGGTTCTGTGTTGTAATGAGCTGAAATGGCTGAGGCTTGAATTTTGATGGAGGAAAAGGAGAGACCCTTGTGAAGCATCTCAGTTAAGTATTGAAGAATCTGAGGTAAATTGGGCACTGCTGTGCCCATCCCTTGAGTTTGGTTCCAGGCACAAAATTTTTTCCATTTTTCAGCATAAGATTTTCTAGTACTAGGCCTCCTTGCCTCCAATCCAACACTTGTTTACTGCGGGATGGTAACGAAGAGATTAGGTAATAAGCCAGGCTGCCAGGTTCAGGGTTTGAAGCTGAGGGTGCAGAATCTGGCTCTCCTGCTGTGACAGCAGGGGTAGGGGTCCGAGGCAGGTGCCATGGAGCCAGCAGTGATAAAGTGTGCAAGAGGGGGTATCAGTGTTGGCGTGGCCTATCTGGTGCAATCAGTATCATCCTTGGTTTGCCCTGTTTGATCTTTAGTAGTACTTTGGAGGAGAGGCAGAGGAGGAAAGGCATAAACTGATAGATTTTTCCAGCTGAAAGATAGAGCATCCACTTTCCATGCTTGTTTGTGGGGAGTCCTTCTGCAGAACTTGTCCAATTGGTAGTTCTGGGGGGAGGCAAAAAGGTCTATCTCTGGGCTCCCCCATTTGTTTATCAATATGTTGAAAATCCTTGGTTCCAGTTTCCACTCGTGTGGGTCCATCAGGATTATGCTGAGTTCGTCTACCAATGTATTTAGTTATACTGGCTAGAACTGAGCCTGTAGATGCACTTGGTAGCTCAAGGCTGTGTTCCACAGAGCCATGGCTAGTCTGCAGAGGGGGTAAGAGTTGGTGCCCCCCTGCTTGTTTATGTACCACATAACAGTGGTGTTGTCCGTCCCTACCATTAATTGTCCTGGAAGAACGTGGTCCTTGAAGGCTGTCAGAGCATTCTATATAGCTAACATTTCTTTTTGATTGATATGCAGGTGCATTTGGCTTGGGTTTCATTGGCCCTGAATGCACTTCCCTGCCAGGTGAGCCCCCCATGCATAGTCTGATGCGTCTGTTGTTAGGGTTTGGGGGGCAGGGAGTAGAATGAATGGTAGTCACTTGTTTTGGTGGCAGGCCTCTGCCCACCAAGGGAACTCTAACTGCAACCAAGGTATGATAGGGATCACTGCTTCTAGATCCTGAGAATGTTGACACCATAGGCTTTTTAGATACCATTGTAGTTTCCTCATATGCAGTCTTGCATATGGAATTAGTAAAATGCAGGAGGCCATGAACCTCAAGGCTTGCAGTATTTGCCTTGCAGATAGCAGGGTTTTTGTGGCAATTAGTTTGAAGTAAGTTGTCAAATGAATTTGTTTCTCTGGCGTGAGGAAAGCCATCTGGGAAGTTGTGTTCAAGCTTGCTCCCAGGAATATAATTTGTTGACAAGGTACCAGATGTGATTTCTTTTCATTTATGGTGTACCCCAAACAAGTTAGTACCTTTTGTACAAATGCCAGATGATTCAAAAGTATCTCCTGGCTTTCTGCCTGAATTAGACAATTGTCCAGGTATGGGTATATTTGAATATTTCTTTGCCTGCAAAATGCAATGACTGGGGCTAGGCACTTTGTGAATACCCTGGGCACAGTAGATAAGCCAAAGGGCAGTGCAGAGAACTGATAGTGCATACAGCCTGCTTTGAAGCGTAGGTATCTTCTGCAAGATTCCCTGATTGGGATGTGCAGGTAGGCTTCTTTTAAATCCAGTGTTGCCAACCAGGCATCCTTGCTTAGCATAGGAAGTAACTGGTGAAGAGATAGCATCTTGAATTTTGGAATCACCAAAAAGGTGTGTAATATGTAAAGGTCCAGGATAGGACGCCAAGAGTTATCTTTTCTGGGTACCAGGAAAAGTCTTCAGTAGAAACCTTGTCCCTTTTCCTCTTCTGGTACAGTTTGAATTGCCTTTATGCTTAAGAGAGAGAGTACTTGCTTTTGAGCATCTGCCCACTGATTTGGGGGTAGATCTGGCCAACCGTTTGGGGTTGGTAAGGAGTGGAAGTGAAATCTGTATTCTTGGGAAACTATATTTAACACCCATTGTTCCCAGTTTTATGCCTGTAGAGCAATCTTTCCCCCGAAAGGAGCAGTCAGTTGAGAAGTGCTTGGAAGTTATAAAGTTAAGTCATTGAGACAGTTTACCATAGGGGGGAGTCTTACTACTCCCTGATTTGGAAGTGGGAGCCCCCCACTGTTTCGTCCTGTGCGTACACTGGGACTGAAGCCTGGGTGTTCTGCTGGTTCTGGGTTTGGACTGAGAAGGTCTGGAAGAGGCAGGAAAAGACCAATTCTTAGAGGGCCAATGCCTACTAAATCTTGGAGGTTGTACTTGTAGGAAATCTTTAACAGTTTGCATAGATTTAGCTTCTTCCTCCATCTTTTTAAGAACTTCTTCTGCTTTGTTGCCAAACAGGCGGTCCTGATTTAAGGGAGCATCCAGCAATTTAGCTTTAACATGATCTGGCAAAGATTGCTACTTAAGCCAAGCATGCCTTCTAAGTACAGACCCAGTGACAGCAGCCTTGCAAGAAGCCTCTGGTGAATCAAAACCACATTGTAAAGTGTGCTTTCCAACCTGTTCAGCAGAATGCATTAAATCCTGTAAGTCCTTAATTTCAGCACAGCCAGGAATCAACATCATTTTCTGTTTAAGCAATCCAATGATATGTTGCTGATACTTTAACATATGAAACTGGCAGTTTAAGGCCCTAATGGCCAAAGTTGCAGAAGTGTATACTTTCTTACCCCATCTATCCAGTGCCCTGGAGTCTCTACCAGAGGGGGTAGGATTTTTGACAGTAGTAGCCTTGATGCCCTTGGGTCCCTGTGAAATGGTCTCAGGATCCGCAGTGGGATTTTTAAAAAGGAATTTGTGAGAGTCAGGAACCCTGTAATATCTATCATGCTTTCTGGGAGCAGGCGGTAAAGAGTCAGGGGCCAAGCTAGATTCAGAAAAGGCATCATCAACAATGTCTAGTACAGGAGGGATAGCTAAAGGCCTGTGCTGAGGCAGGAGTAAGAAATCCCCAAGCCTCTTTTCAGAATCAGAGTAATCCTGGCTTTCCCAGCGAAAGTGCTCCCTAAGAGTAGGCAGAGTTTTACTAAAAGAGAAATCCTCTGAGGGGGAAGCAGAGGGAACAGAGTCCTCTGCATCAGAATCCTCATAGGTAGATAAGCGTAAACCTTGGTCATCAGAGGAAACAGAAATTTCAGAATCCTGGTCAGACGTATCATAAGCAAACTCAGTCCTAGGTCTCTTATAGGGAGAAGGTTGGCTTCCCCTGATTAAAGTAATAAGGTCTTCAGCCATTCTTATCATCTGTTTTTTAGGCATAGAGGCCTGACCATGCAGTCTGGGCGTTGGTTTTCTAGGCATAGTTCGTTTTTTAGGCCTTGAAGAGGAAGATGGCATCGCTTTAATATGCAAGTCAGTAGGCCTGAATACACCTTCAGAAGTCGGTGCCTGCACAGCGGCTCCGGACCCATCCAAGGTAGAGACATCTGCAGGTTCCACACTTGATGCATCTCGCGGCATACCGGACTCCAAATGGGTCTCGGTAGAGGCCTGCAAATCTGAAGTAGCGGGTATCAGGGGCTGCTAAAGCGCCTCACTGAGTACCAGCGAACTGGCGACTGGTTTAAGAGAAGCATCGTCAGTAGCTTTTGACCTAGGCAGCCTGTCTCTATCTTTGTGTTTTTTCGGAATGTCGGTAGTCAGATGGCTTACCGAAGACATATCTAGGTAATTGAACTGAGTACCAAAATATTTAGAAGCGTAAATATACAGATGACAAATAGTTTGTTGCTTTAATAAGGCACAAAACCGACAGCGAGGTAGGTCATGGTCAGGGCGTAGGCAAGGAATACAGTACGAATGAAAATCTTTGTGAGGCATTTGTTTTCCACAAGAAATACAATTATTGACTTTTACTGATATCGGTTTAGAGCAAGAAAAGGTTTCCCAAACAGGGTACTTAGCTTTAGTTGAAGAATTTGGTTCTGAAACTCGAAAATGAAAATTTCAGGAGTCGGCCGACCGGCACTTGCGAACTGCTTCTGGTTCGAGCACTGAGCGATAATGAAGACTGATGTAATGGCATCGGCTGCATGCTTTATACCCCTGACTACCTGACGTCAGAGAAGATGAGACAACAACCGACGCAGGACCCAAGACTTTGATAATCAGACTGACTGAGGGCTACTGCAAGCAGGTAACCCAAATGTGATGACTGCAACAGTGAAACACAAAGGACATCAGCTTCAATGTCTGAATTCAGTGGGATCCTAAGAGGTTGCAGCCGAGGGTTCCAGCTGCTCTAACGAACTCTTGGATCCAGTAATGACTGACTGCTCCAAGAGTTCTGTTGGAGCAGATAGTCTAGGAGCTTTTTGCTTCGGCTCCAATGAAGATTCTGATGGAGAAGAAGCATGTTTTTGAGATTTTTCAGATTTCTCAGACTTGGTGACAGACTCATGTGAGACAGCCTCAGAGAAAGGAGTTTTCAGCAGTCCCTTCAAAATAAGTTTATTTTTATATTCCATAACAGCCCTTTGGTTAATAAGATCTCACATGGAGCAAGACTCATGGAGGTGAAGAGGTCCCAAGCAATATACAAACAAAGTCTGTGAATCATTAAGGGGCATCTTTTTTCCACACTGCTTGCATTTCTTGAAACCCAGACGTTTCCATTCTTGCTTTTGAGACATTCTTAACAAGTAACAGAGAAAGGTATATTAGAAAAGTCCTCTGATTTAAGTGGACACAGAAAAGGAATTTCATAAAGATAGATCTTAAAAGTTAAAGATAGCAAAACACTCTTTTTTATACAAGAAATCATCCTGTAACTACAGTGGATGATAAAGAAGGAAGGGAATAGAAATTAGAAGGATAAACGTCCTCTAACTTAAATGGACGTTAGTAGACGTCTTCTAACTTAAATGGAAATTAACAAATTACCAGGGAAAGTAAAGAGGTCAACACTCATTCTATACTAACAAAAAAGAACTGGGTAAGTATATATATATATATATATATATATATATATATATATATATATATATATATATATATATACATACATACATATATATACACACACATACATATACATACATATATATGTGTAAAACTATATTAAGCAATATAAAATATAATAAACTGTCTAATAATACAAAGATAAACTCTGAAAAGTAAAGCACCTAGCCCAGAGCTTGCTTCAGAACCTCCTTCACAGAGCGGCAAATGAGATCTGAGGAAGATAGGAGTTGCATTATGGATAAGGAAAAATGCCCATGAGCTTTGCTGAAGGCCTCGAGCTTTCAAAATGGGCAAGATGGATCAGACGGATTGGTTCTGATCCATCAGTGAGAATAAAGGCGAGATTGACAACATCACATCAACTAGTTTGCAGTGACAAGCATCACCCCCAGAGTTGCAAACAGGATATGAATGTGATTGATTTATTTTCTCGCTCCAACTGTCTAATAAATAAAAAAGGGTCTGCTACCATGGATATGAACTTTCCCACTATCTCTGTTACCAGCTTGGTGAATTTGTGCATCCTGAGGCAACACAGAAATTGCCTCATGTTTATTAATGACCTGATATGACACATGTTTTTACACAGTGTCACTAGAAGCAAAACTCTCACATAAAAGTACTCCTAGTGTCAGTAAGGTTGTCAGTAGTACACACACTGCACCCATCACACACCATTCAAAGTAGACATATAGACCCACATATGCTGAGGCACTTAAATGTAACCTTCCTAAACCCCAAAGATCTCCTAGACAAAGTACCCATAACAAATACTCTCAGTAGCCCTGAATGCACTCTTTCAAAGCAACACCCACATCAACACATACAGCCATATCTCATGGAACCTCTACTTCTAAGGGCATAAGGCAAGCCACCACACAATCCAACATTATGATCACTGGAGACTACGGTCACTGAAGACTCCAATTTGAGACATACTGATGTTCCTCTCACCAGGCTGAGTAAGAAGAAAGTCACCATCAGTTGCTTATCAGGGGTTAGGATCTGGCACATTATGCACGCACCCAGATCATTGGACCACAAGTACCAATATGAGTCAGTCATAGTCCATGTGGGTGTAAATGACCTGAGATGTAACTCCCTAGACTATATAAAAAGGGACATCATGGAGCTCTCGGAATATGTGTCCCAGGCTAGTATGAGTCTAGCATTGAACATCATTTTACCCTCTTTAAGAATGATGCCACAATGCAAATAAAAGATGAAAGACTTTAACAATTTGCTTAGTTTCTGGTGTCATTTTAAAGGGTTGCAATATTTGTCAGCATGGAAAGAGACAGTCAACAATTCACTCTGCTTTGCCAGGGATGGTCTGTACCTATCCCCTCTATGTTTTCGAATATTAGCTAAATCATTGTCTTCCCGCATAGTGCCTTTTTTTAGACAATGCCAAACTGAAAGTACATCTGACATACGAAATCAAAACCAAGAAAATCTAAAGGTATTACTCCTCAATATTAGGAGTCTAAACAAAAACCTACACTCCCTAGAAGCTCTCTTCACCCTAGACAAATCTGAAGTTCGTGCAGTCACTGATACATGGTTTACAGCCAAGGAGAGTATACTACAGAGCAAGGTTACAATGCCTTCCACAAATTTACACCACCTACTAAACAAACAGGGACTAAAAGTGGAGGTGTTTTGATTAACATCAAAAACAAATATACCTCAAAGCTGATCAAACAGGACAATGTTATTGAGCTTCTCTATGTTCAAATCAACACAAGCAAAATCCAATATCACTTCCATGCAAACTATAGGTCCCTCACTATGACAATGGAAACCCATACCATGTATTTACACTTATTGGTAACACTCACTATTCAAACCAATACTATGTTCATGGGTGACTTTAATTACCATACTATTAACTAGGAATCCTATTCGACACCAAACATAGAGGTACATAAATTTCTGGATTTTGTAAACAAAAACTACATGGACCAGACTGTCAATACACTAACCATGGGTGCGACCATACTGTATACAGTCCTAACTAATATTGGAGAGTGCTCCTGGTATAATGTCTTCCCTGGTAAGATCATACCACAGAATGGTCTCGTTTGAAATAAAAATAAAATCTGGACACCCAGCTAACCCTGCAATATTCAGGAACTACTCAACAGCTAAATTCCTGCTATTAAGTGATAACCTGGCAAAATTTCAAACCACCATAAACCATGAGAACACTGCTTCCTATGTAGAACTGCTCACACAAACCATATACAAGCATGTTAATAGCTGCATAGCGGCAGCTGTACTCACCTGGAAGAAGTACAGAACTATCTAAAAAAAAAAAAAAAAAAAAAGCCACCCTGGTGGAATAACAAACTCAATAGGAAGAAAATCATAGCAAAAACTAGGATGTGCAGAACCCAGCAGGAAAAAAAGACTCTCAATAAACTAAACACACAACTCAGAGCAAAAATAAGGTCTGCCAAAGCCAAATTTGAGGTAAATTTAGCCTCCCAGGCCAAGGACTACCACAAGGCATTCTTTAGCTATGTCTTCAACCTCAAACACAATACACAATTGTGTGCAGAGCTCATTTTAAATGGAGCCACCTACACTGAGCCAGAAGGTATAGCAAACCTACTGGCTGACAAATACAGCTCCAACTTTATCCTTCTCTCCCCAGCAACCTTCCCTCAGGAAATACCAGCAAATGTAGCTTCCTCTGCTATCACCAAGGAACAGGTCCTTAATGCTCTCTATAAACTGTTGCCTCCAAACAGGCTTTGTGAATGGAGAACAGCAACAGATATCCCTCTGCACAAACATGACCCATCTACACACCCCAGAAACTACAAACCCGTAAGTTTCACTTGGCTCATATGCAAAGCCATGGAAAGAATTATCATGGAAATTATCAAATTATCAATAATGATATAGTAAACCTCCAGACACTGGACTCAACCCAATTTGGTTTCATCAAAGGCAGGTCATGCCTACTCATCCTGGTGTACTTCTTTAAGAAGGTCACTGAGAGAATGGACGACAGCAAAATGGTTCACACTGCCTACCAAGACTCGGCCATGATATCTGACACTATACCCCACTCCAGCATTGTTGACAAGAGGCTAGGTGCAAACCCTTATGTCAAACAGCGAACAGCCAACTGGCTCACAGACAGGACCCAGGAAGTTAGAATTGGGGAGTCCACCTCTACAAAGTGGCCAGTCACAAGTACAGTCCCTCAGGGATCAGTCCTGGGACTGCTCCTTTTTGGCATTTACTTCTCTGAAGTCAAGGCCAATGTCAATGGCCTTAGGCCGACTAAATTTGCAGATGATTGTAAATAAGCTGAGTCTTATTATGGTGGCTGCCAAAAAAACAATTACTAGAAAATGGAAATCAAAATTTAAGCCAACTGTACTAGAAGTAGTGAATACAGAAACAGAGATAAAACAATTGGAATTTGGATCTTTAGAAAAGGGTATGTCAATGGCCTCAAGCTGACTAAATTTGCAGATGATAATAAATAAGCTGAGTCTTACTATGGTGGCTGCCAAAAAAACAATTTACTAGAAAATGGAAATCAAAATCTAAACCAACTGTACTATAAATAGTGAATACAGTAACAGAGATAAAACAATTGGAATCTGGATCTTTAGAAAAGGGTAGGAGCAAAAAATGGGAATTGTGGGAACAATACATACAGGGGAGGAATAAGGTCTAAAAGAAGGTAGGATTTGAATGAGCTATATAGTGCTTGAATGACAATGATTGGGTAGATTATAAGTGATGTATAATGTTTGCAACTAAAATTATGTCAATATGGCTTGTAATATATAATGGTTGCAACTAAGATTATTTCAATATGGCTTGTTTTCATTTATATAAATGTATATCTGTCTACATCATAAGTGATAATTTAATAAAGATGTTTTTTGTTTAGAAAAAAAAAAAACAAATGTGCCTGAGTGGTATAATATTTCTTATAGTAATGAATGTGATTTCAGTACAAGTGAATTAAGAAATGAGAAACGTGAGTTACATTTCTAATGAAGGCATAAAGATGCCGATTTTTGTTAACATATGCAGATAATATTATTCTTGCTGCAAAAGATAGGATAAGAATGAATATAGTGATAAAGTATTTACAGGAGGCTATACAGGTAATACAATTCTGTAAATAAACAAAAAAGTCAAGGATTAGGTTCTGAAGGTATGACAGCAGGTATTCAATTTAATATGACAAAGATAAAAGTATGGAATAAGTTCTGGGAAACAAGAAATGCAGAGATGATAAGGAAAGAAAAATTAGAAGAAATGAAACAAACTTGTCTGTTTTGGAAATCTTTTAGACTACTGTTTAAGAAGAAAATATATTTAATTAATTCAATTTTATTGTCTAAAATTGCTTATTTAGCTGGTGTTTTCAGCATTGCTTTAATATATGAGAAAGAAGTGTATAACAGCATTTTTTTCTTTTATTTGGGGTTCTAGATGGAACACGGTTAAAGGGGGGAGGGGACTGTATGTTAACAAGGAAGAGGGAGACCTAGGTTTGATAAATCCAGTAGTTTATACAGCATCATTACATTTACATACAGTAATGAAATGCTTAAAGGACAAAGATGCTTCTCATTTAACACAGATATTAAGTTTGAAATACAAAAATGGAGTGTATGATTTTTTTTCAATTTTAAAAGAAATAGGGCATGTTATAATAATGAAATAAAAAAACAAATAAAATTATGCTTTGGAAGATAAATGTTAATGAGATTTAAAACGAGAGCAAACTATGGTATAATAATATGGAAAAGTATTTATATATATATATATATATATATATATATATATATATATATATATATATAGATATAGATATATATATATGTATATCTCCATGGAAAGAGTTGTACAAAGAAAAAAAAAGAGTGCACTTAAAGCAAGAATAGGAAGATGTAAAGATATGTTGGTAGTGTCAAGATTTCTTATGATGGCTGATAATACAAAAATTACCAATGAAGGCGAAAGTACAGTTTTCTACCTACCATAAATGTACATGTTCGAGTGTATACCCTGCTGCAGTCGTCACACTTGGGTTATCCTGTTGTCAGGCGGTCCCGCAGTCGGCCTGAATTTCAAAGTCTTGGTCCGGGGTCGGTTGCTGTCGCTTCTTCCCTGACGTCAGTGCGTCAGGAGTATATATGATGCATCCGATGCCATTTTCCTCAGTTTTTCTTGCCCCAGATGTCAGGTGCCCCCAAGAAGGTGGTCAGTAAATAGTACCAATCTAAAAAGTTTAGCACAAACAAAACATCCCTCCAGCTATAAGCAAATATATCACAAAGGTAGTATCAGTGTACTGTAAAGTTTTAGTTAGTTAGGTCAGAAGGGATGGAGGGAGGGTAACCTGGACTGCAGCAGGGTATACACTCGAACATCTACATTTATGGTAGGTACAAAACTGTACTATGTTCATCGTGTTACCCTGCTGCAGTCATCACACTTGGGTAGAATCCCAAAGCTAAGGATGGGAGGTGGAGTCAAACAGGGTTAGAGGAGGCTAGAAGGCCCTGCAGAACTGCAGTGGCGAAGCCAGCTCTAGTCTTAAAGTAAAGTGGTAAGTAGTAGTGTTTGGTGAAGGTGTGTACTCAACTCCAAGTTGCAGCTTCCAAAATATCCTTTTTTGGCACCCCCCTGAGGAAGGCTGTAGATGTAGCTGTTGCCCTGGTAGAGTGGGGCCTTATGGTAGCAGGAACTGGTTTACCATGATGGGTGTAGCAAAAACGAATGCAATGTCCTATCCATTTGGAAATTGTCTGTTTTGATATGGCCTTCCCTTGTGAAGCTGCAGCATAGGATACAAAGAGCTGGTCAGATTTTCTGAAAACCTTAGTTTTATCCAAGTAGTAACGTAGTTGCCTGTGAATGTCCTAGGAGTGCAGGAGTCTTTCTCCTTTGTTCTGTGGATTTGGAAAGAAGATGGGTAAGTGGATGGTTTGATTTAGAGCCACAATGGATACCACCTTAGGCATAAAGGAGGGATTAGTTCGTAGAGAAACTCTGTCTTGATGGAAAATGAGGAAAGGCTCTACTGCCATTAGTGCCTGAAGCTCTGAGACTCTTCTGGCTGAAGTTATTGCTAGCAGAAGGGCAGTCTTCCATGATATAAATTTTAAGTCAGCAGAGAAAGCTGGTTTAAAAGGAGGTAGCGCAAGTTTTTCCAGAACAAAGTTGAGGTCCCAGGTTGGTGTAGGTGCTCTCCTGGGGGGGGCCTAATGTTTTTAGCCCCTCTGAGAAACTGCCTTAGAAGCGGATGTGAAAATAAGGGAGGATCCATGTTGTAGCGGGCTGAAATAGCCGAGGCGTGGATTTTAATAGATGAAAAAGAAAGTCCTTTGTGCAACATCTCAGTTAAATACTGTAGAATCTGAGGTATGTGCGGCTGAAGGGTATTTTGGCCTGTAGCTTGGTTCCAGGTGCAAAACCTTTTCCATTTGTCCGAGTAGGCCTTCCTGGTGCTGGGCCTCCTAGCTTCCAGAATAACAACCATAACTGCTTGAGGAAGAGGAGCTGGCTGGTTGCTTAGGTGATTTGCCATGCAGCCATATTTAAGATTTTGAGCTGGCTGTGGTAGAATCTGATTGTCTTGCTGTGTGAGCAAATGAGCAATTTGTGGTAAAATCCAAGGTGGGCCCTGGGCCATATTCTTTAGTAGGGGTACCAGTGCTGGCGTGGCCAGTCTGGGGCTATGAGTATCATTCTGGGTCTCTCCTTCCTGACTTTCAGCAGCACCTTTGTGAGAAGGGGCAATGGAGGGAAGGCATATACTGTCTGGTTTTTCCAACTGAATGAGAGTGCGTCCACTTTCCAAGCTTGATGGTGAAGCGTCCTTGTACAAAATTTTGTTAGCTGATAGTTTTGGGGGCTGGCAAATAGGTCTATGTCTGGTTGGCCCCATTTTTGAGTTATCATTGCAAATACTTGTGGATCCAGTTTCCACTCGTGGGGATCCATGATGTTTCTGCTGAGGTCGTCTGCCAATGTGTTCTTTTTTCCTGGCAGGAATTGAGCTTGTAGCTGAACTTGGTAAGCCAGTGCTGTGTTCCACAAGGTCATAGCTTGCCTGCATAGAGGGTAGGAGTGTGTACCCCCTTGTTTGTTTATGTACCACATTACTGTGGTGTTGTCCGTCCTTATTGTAAGCTCTCCTGGATGCAAGAGGTCCTTGAAGGCTGTCAGAGCATTCTGTACAGCTAGCATTTCTTTTTGATTGATGTGCAGATTCCTTTGATCTGCAGTCCATATGCCTTGAACGCACTGTCCTGCCATGTGTGCCCCCCAGGCATAGTCCGATGCATCTGTTGTCATAGTTTGCCTGGCTGGGGGCAAGGTGAAAGGCTGACCCTGGTTGAGGTGACATGCCTGTGACCACCATAGAAACTCTTGTTGAAGGCAGGGAATGAGAGATATCGTTGTGTCCAAGCTGTGGCTGTGTTGAGACCATACGCTTTTTAGGTACCACTGTAATTTCCTCATATGCAGCTTTGCAAATGGTATTAGAAGTATGCAAGATGCCATGAAGCCC